>NC_133865.1:5045986-5201633 GCF_044706935.1 Curcuma longa | reverse complement strand
ATATATATATATCATTAAAATTTTAATTATCACACTGCTATGTCAGAGTAATTTTTACGAAGTTACCTCATCTTTCATTATAATACTGATTAACCTCCTACTGTGGCTTCTTCCACGAGTTTTAACTAAAGTACACTTAAATTCTTCTTTGTTTGACAGTTGAAAGAAATAGCAAAAAGGCTTCCTGAAGGAGTCGATGAAACTAATCTGATAGGATCCGTGCATTTTCCAAATGGCACTGGATCTCAGGCAATTCAATACTCTGATTTGAGTTCTGAAATCCTTCCAAGTAGTGAAATATTGGAGGAAACAACTACAATAGAAGAAATTGTTGAAGCTAATGAGACAACCACATCCTTTCCAGATCATGCAGTTGCACACTGCTCCAGTTTTGAAGATATGTCTAACATTCAACATAATGGTAACAGAGAAATACCAGAGACAAACACTAGTGTAGATGATGACCTTGATAGCCCCAAGTCAGATGGCAATCAAGTTGAGGCTGAGTGGATAGAACAATTTGAACCAGGTGTATATCTAACTCTAATGGCACTTCGTGATGGAACCCGTGAACTGAAGAGAGTTCGTTTCAGGTAATTGAGGAACTCTTGGGAAGATATATCTGTACTTACAATCTTAATGTTCAGTGAGTTTATAGCGAAGATTCATTGTATCATGTCTGATACCTTCTAAATTACCATTAAAGATGGATACTAATGTTGATAATTCTTTGCAGTAGGAGAAGGTTTGGAGAACAGCAGGCAGAAACTTGGTGGTCTGAAAATGCAGAGAGGGTGCATGATAAATATAATTTCCATGGGTTAAATATGGCTTCATGAGTAAGATACATGAGTCCTACACGCTGTGAAGTGAATTCTACTTTTATGATCCAAGTAACTAGCAATTGAGAACAGCTGGAAGGGAATTCAACTTGACCTAGTAGTACATATTTAAGTTAACTTTGTGAAATAGATTCTTGGAACCTTAATACAATAAGTAATCAACTTTTCCCACCACATACGTTCTCTGGAAAGTCTGCTCCCTTATGTACCATCTACAGATCATAATTTCCTTTGTGGTTTCTCTCAAATGCTCGTTGTTTTTTTCTGCATTCTGCTGCATTGTTACATAAATGACACAGACACACGAGCATGGTCAGAGAAAAAAAGGGGAGCAGCTTTAAATAGGAATCCCTCTTTTGTTATTTTTTTTTGGATTTCATCTCTTTATTAAATGTAACTGCGCAAATTCAATGAGTTATATATAATGATGATTCCCCAGAGCACTGCCAGTTTCAGTTTTAAGATTTTGTCGTGCAAGAGTATTCTTGCATGTCCCATGGCTTACTAACTTGTTAGTCAACTTTGCGCAATGGCTCCAAGCAATCAAGTTTTGTAGAAGTTTGCAGGTACTTTTTTTTGCTGTGATATATGCATGCTGATTCTCTAGACACGGAATCATAATTATTAGTTTGAAGTTGTCTTATACCTTGTTAAGTTCTGTGAAAGCGATATCACATTAATGGTAGTCACCACCACCATACGAGTACCTCCACAGCCACTGCATAGTGCACTTCTGTAAAGTGATAAGACTTACTGTTATGATTTTTCCATCGTAGACATCGTTTTTAGTTTCAGTTCTTTTTTTTTCTTCTTCTTCTTACAGCACAGTAATTTCTGAAGTGTACTGTTACTGTTCATGACTCTATCTTCTGAAATCATGACCGTATTCATAGAAAGATATTGCTTTTTTGTAAAAAAATTTCCCCTCAAGTTTGCTACTGCTGCTGCTTCAACATTGAGGAAGATGAGAGACTGCTGACTTAGTTCACATTGGCACAGGAGCACTGCCTCCAACAGTAATGAAATGTGTATTTTTCTATTTTGACATTTTAAAAGTAGGAGGGTTGAATTTTGGAATTTTAGTGGGGGTGACAAGACATTTTTGAATCTAAATTGTCAGGTAAAATATTTGATGGCTTAGAATATTATAACAAAGTTTATGAGAGTTTCGTCTAATGTGTTAGTTAAAATGGTCAATAAGTTGTAAAAATAACTCATTTTTAATTGAAACTAGTTTAAATATTTGGATGCCCTAAAATAAGTTGTTTTGGTTAAATAATTATATCCTCATGCAGGGTGTTTGAGTATTTTCTCGACTTTATTCTTTTGCAAAAGGTGAAATTATTATCTTAGCGGTCTCACACGATACATTATTACAGTAAATTGAGAAAGGTACTTCATTCAGTATTGCACAGGGAAAGGTACAGTACATTGTTACAATTACAATGTTGCAATACAGGAGCCGACAAAGTGGAAACTTCCATTGCAATTTCTTTACATCTCCACTCAATTAATCATAATATTTCGTTAAAATATCAAAGATATGAAAAAAAAAGACAAATTAATAAACCATGATTTAGCACTACACTTTTACTGATCTGACCAAACAACGCAAACAAATCACATCATAACTCTTTTCTTCCTCTTCTCTTTAATTTTCTTCGCTGCACTGTGTTTCAACACTCAACGTTGGCCAGCCAAATTAGGTACACATTGCTTGATACGTTGGTGGCGTGTTGCCCGAGCTCCAAACTTGTATCCAACTGGTAGCAGTATTCCAACACCATACCATACCCTCCCTCATCATACAATACTGCCACAGATCGTACCCCCAGCACAATATAAATGAACACCTCCCCACGCACACTCGATAGTCATAATCTGACAACTCGACCTTTAAAGCTTTATTTAAATCAAACATCTTCCGACTAGCACTAGCTCTCTCCCTCTCACAATCGATACAACTCTTCCTCTCCTTGCGAAATTAATGGGAGAGCCCTGCAAAGGCTCAGCGATGGTAACACTGCTGCTCCTCCTGGCCATGGCCGCATGCTGCTGCAGCAGCAGCAGCGCGTCGAGGCTAATGCAGGGGCCCGCCGATCATGAGCACTCGATGGCCGTCGGGCGGACGGCCAAGCCTTCAGCTGCTTTCTCCGGGTTCCTCCCCAAGGCGATGCCGATCCCACCGTCGGGGCCTTCGAAGAAGCACAATTCCATCGGCCTGCGTTGGCAGAGAGCGCCATGAAATTAAGCTGCAGGGAGAAAAAGCAACAACACACACATTCTTATTTTGGCCTCTGAAGCTTTTTTCAGCTTCTTCTAGCTAGTAATATAATTCTCTCTCTCTCGCTGATGTACGCCTCGAATGCGAATGTTAAAAGCTCCTTTTTTGATACTCCTGAACCATTTACATCTTTGAAATGCTAATATAATCGTCGCACACTCGATCGATCGTATGTATTGAGCATTTCACATCTTTGCCGTGTGAAGTTCTGGAGCAGAGACGATGGATGGGTGTTTGTTGGCGGGCCTGATAGTCCTGCAACCGTCTTCTCGCTCGCAGAGGGAGCAGGTAAGGCGATAGCGTAGGGGGATGGTGCATGACAAGGCATGGCTGTCGTCAACCACGTACGTATAAACAGATGCTCCACAGGTTTTCAAGTCATCGGTCTCAAACAATACAAGTTTATTTATTTATTTTAAAAAATAAAGATTATATTTAGTGTTTGATTGCTTCTTTATCGCCTACGACGACGTAATATAGCTAACAGTGAAATGATGGGTCCTCTTTTTGTAAACTGAGATATATATCATGGGTGATAATTATAGCGAGAAAAAAGAATTAAGTAAAATTTAGTGATTTTTGTCTCGACTAGTTTCATGTTTTGTTTATTTATCAATTAGTTGTCACGTTACGATAAGTCATCTAACCACAAGGATATCATAAAAACTATTTATATATGTGCTAAAATTAATAAACTAAGCTAAACTCTCTGTAGTTTACATGTTGCTCTTAATTTCATAAAATTCGTACCATTTCATGTTGCACTTTTACACACACAGAATTAATGAGTCGATCCCACTGTGTTAATTCCCATTAATTTCCGTGTCGAAATAGGGTTCCTTTGGAGTGTAGTGATGTGAGGCAAGGGTGGCTCTACTCTAACGCTATATTTACTTCATACAATGGATGAAGAAAAGAAAAGAATCCTTAAGGAAAATAAATCCCTAGGGAGGAGAAAGAAAATCTCTACACCTGTGCAGAGTAAACGGAGGACTCGCGTTCCGCAAGGACCTCGTCGCCGCCACCATCCACCCTGTCGTCTTTCTTCCTCGTCACCGAATTATAATTTGATTATATTCAGTAATTGCCGTCTTCGATCGCCTTCGTCTTCTGCGCTTTCCTCTGTTGCTTGGTCGATCAAGAATTGGAGAACGAGGGCGGAGTGCATCAAAATCCCCCAAGCTCTGGTAGGTCAGCATCAGAACCGACTTCCAAGATTGTTTCTGCAATCCAAAAGCAAAACAGGGTTCCCCATACTTTGAGCTCGAATTGCTTCCACCGATTCTTAGGAAAAGATCAAGCGTTGGACATCGACTCACCTTGAAAGTTCTCGGACAGTGTCCGCTCTCGAGATCCATTACTACCAAGCAACACCAACTCACAGTCCCAGTCCGCCTTGTTTTCGATCGTACTCCACGCTGTTTGTTGCCTCGTCAGCCTCGCCCTCGGTTTTCGGTTCTCCCAAGTCGTCTTCTTCCTCTTCTTCTCCTCCTCTACTTCCCTCTTCACTTCCGCCCCGTTGCTCCACACCGTCACCACCACGACCACCACGACAGGCGCTGGAGCTCAGCGAGGACTCTCCGCTGTCGCGGAGCAGAGCTGCGTCGGGGACGCCCTGCTCCACACCTTCTGCGACACGCCGGCGGCAGAGGAGAAGAATCGGGTGCGCCGGCGGCAGATGGAGAAGAATCGAGTGAGGAGGAGAAGAATCGGGTGGGTTTCGCGAGCGGAGAGATTTTTTATTTTTATTTTTCGTCCGTCCGTCGTGTTCCGTCCGATATCGGGGGACAAGTTTTGAGGAAAAAATGATCCGCTGATGGATTAAATTTCCTTTCTTTCCTAAAAATTTTGACAGGTAAACGAAAGATGCATGCATGCAAGGGAAATTTTTCTGCAGTTTTTCTTTCCGTACCTCCAAATAAACTGGGCATAAGAGCAGCCCAGGGGTAATTGATTGAGATTACAGGAGTTTTAATTCTTTGTAGCTGAACAGTGAAGGTACGTGCAAACTGTTGGACTCTGAGAAGGATGGTGCGATCAAGTGAATCCAACTCACCTTGAATCATTTGCTGAGCCTAACTATTGACTGTTGATCCACAATGTTCATACTGTTCAGTGCTGGTTTTGCCCTGCTTCTCGCTGTCCGTCTGTGTCTGTCTGCTGTCGCTGTGGTCTGTCTGTTTTCAATTCCTATCTTGCTTCGCATTCACAGGAAAAAATTGTCCGAAGAACAAGCAATTGGATTAGCCAGCTGCATTACTCGCTGATCATCATGCGTTGACCAGACCATTGATCCATCTTATGTCAGAATCTCTTAGGATGAATGTTTCCGTACCGAGAGATGAGTCAATTTTCATGGAACTTTTTTTTGTTTTTGTTTTTGTTTTTGTTTTTTGTTTTTGTTTTTGTACTTTATGCTGCATCAGTTGCTACTAGATCCATCTTCTTCAATTGGATTGATCTTTAACAGATCGAACTCGAGTTTGTTAAATGAAGATGAGACGAACAAAACTCGACGAACCTATTCCTTCCTACCTTGCAGGACTATTGACTTTTTTGCTTTCTTGCTGAAAAGATCAAGACATACTTTAGCATGATCCCTTTGACGTTCAAATCAAAGTTGGAGAGGAGAACAAAGAATTTGCTAATACATTACACTACATAAAAACGCAGTATGAAAATTCAGCATGATACATTACACTACATGAATGTGGGACTCAGGTATAATGTATTTTTTATTCTGTCATTACTTGATACTAATGAGATAATTGTCATGCAATTGGCGTACCTTTCTCTCTTGGCACCATTAATGTTGATGAGATAATCAACGTATCTTTTAATCAACTATTGTCATATTTGTAATTGATATACTTTTTTGAGAACCAACTCCTCTTCTTGAGCATCGTAGCACTCGAGTCGTTACAATGCTTGAGATGTTATGCACTCGAGAATGTCTTCCTAGCTAAGGCACTCGACAGATTAGGAGGTTGGACAAACCCGAGAAGTCAACAAGTCAGACCAACTCGACAAGTTAGATACTAATGATATCTTTATTGATCTATAAATCAGATGACTTCTACATTGATCGAATCTTGATTGACACATGGCTCCTATCATTTCCACCTCATCAAAAAAACTTATCAAAATATAACTTCTCAAAAAAATTTTTAAATTAGTTGTTTGTTAATTTTATTTTAAAGCTCTTTTCTTATCATAGTGATTTGAAGTCGCACTACGTGGCTCAACGCTTTGCCTAGAAAGTAATCTATCTATCCAAAACAGCACCAAGCTGCCCTTGTACGAGCGAACAAGCACAACCCAACCACCCAATCCCCACCCACCCAGCCATGGCAGCCGCGGCAGGGAAGCTCCTGATCCGCTTCGCCCACCAACTGAACCCCACACCACCACCACTGATCATCTCCACCGCCGCCAGCGCCGCTCTGCCTCTCGCCGGCGTCACCTCCCCGAAGCTCCAGAGCAAGGTGCTGGAATCAGCCGTCGCGCCGCTCCGTGCCTCGTCAGGGAAAGATAGCGACGTACTAGCCGGCGTCGAGGATGATGGCGGCGTCTCTCTGGGGACAATGAAGCTGCCTGCCAATACCGACATCCCTCTGTTCGAGACCCTCCTCTTCCAAGTAATAAGTAAACAAGTATATCTATACTGCAATTAATATACTACTACCTAACCGATGAAATGGTGTATGAACAACATACAGTGGGCAAACAGTTTGTGCCAAGGTGCCAATTTGCCGCTTCCTGTTCCTCTCAAGGTCTGTGATCTTTTAAATTAATCGCAGTAAGAAAATAAAATCTTTCTCTGACTTGCAAGATGATTTCGCCATGGAAGTAGGTGGACAAGGTAGACGGCGGCGCCAGATTGGGATTTATAAAGATTGATGACGGGAAGGCCGAAGTGTTTGCTCACATAGACTGCCTGGTTTTTCCGGCCACCGACGGCTCCGGCCCGGTGTTCCGAGCCACGAGGAATGGACCGATGAAGGATCAAACGCCTCCGGGAGAGCCGAGAGTTATGAGGAGCCTCCTCCAGGCCCTTCAGAAATCAGTTCAAATTGCAAGTAGTTGAGCTTCTCAATTCTGTACTTGTATTGTTAATTCAGATGCATGCTTCATCAGCTAGAGCTGATGATCAGCGATGTTAGATATCAAATTTGTTCACGAACGTTCAATTCATTGCGTCAAACTAGTGGACAATTATTGCTAAACGAATTCTCGTGCCACACTGAAGGAGTCAGTCTTGCTACGCGAGACCAGCTTTAATCTTCTCGACGGTGGCGACGTCAGTCTTGAACGATTTCGCCAGGATAGCTACGTCGATGCCGCTGGTGAAGACAGTCTTGGGAAGGGAAACAGTGCCGGCGTTGGAGCTTCCGAAAGCAGAAATGGCAAGCGCAGGGTTCTTGCTGTTGCAGAACTGGAAGTGAACGAGTCCCTTTGGAAACACAAACGCGTCGCCCGGCTGCAGAGTCTGCGTGAAGAGCTTGTTTGCGGTGTCCACGACTCCCACTTCCAGTTTTCCCTTGAGGAGAAAGAGCAGCTCCGCCGCTCGGGGATGCGTGTGAGGGGCATTGACGGAGCCCGCCGGAAAACTGAGGACGGCCAGCGACACACTCTGCCCGTTCAGAGCTGGGAATTCTGCCAGTGAGGCCTTGGTGACGGTGAATTCCTTCCCCGGCCCGGCGGTGACTACCTTGCGCAGGCCGGTGAACGTGAAGAAGCTGCCGTCGACAGCGGTGGCGTTCGACGGCAGAATGAAATCGGAGGTGATGTCGGGGTCGCCGGCGAGGACTACATCAGAGGCGAGGAGGAGGAATAAGGGGAGGCAAAGAAGGCTGAGCTCCATATTTCCAAAGAGGATTTGTTCTTCCAAGATTTGTGGCGAGGTGTGTGTGTATTTATACGCATGAAGACCGGCTGAGGCGATTTGTCTTCTCTCTTCTCTAGCATCTTCATGGTGGCGATGCCAGATGAAGAACTTTTATAAAATCATGATGAATTTCCTGGATCTCGAACGACAAATGTCACGAATGTGGTGATGCTTTCCTCCATTTTCAGCATCTTTGCAGGTGACATACAAGAAACCACCATGCAGAAACAATATGGAGGTATAATCTGAGCTACTAGATTCCAGACAAACCTATCTTTAATTCCATGTCTCAATCAAATCAAGATAACTTTGATTATTTGTAAAACATGATAACGTAAATTATAAGTTGGAGGAGTTGATTCTTGTCCTTGTCCATGGATCTATTGGCTTATTTATTACATCAACAAACATCATCATCATCATCATCATTATCTGAGATGATACTGAAAACAATTTCACTGCTGCTTCTAACAGGTAGAAAACAAGCAGTAACACCTGTAAATTGACTCAACTGAAGGGATCGACGCTATTACTTTAATTTTAGTTTTTATATCTAGTTTTAATGGAAATTAAATAAGCCATTAGACAGGGTGAATGATCCCATATCAATGATATTGTTATGGGATGATGTATCTTGGTCAAGAAAGTTGAGGTTGGATCCAGGTGGAGATAACACATCAGAAGGCCCGACTAATTCTGTGCCCGACTGACTCGATTGATTCCATGCCTGATTGAGTTTGCGCCCGATTAACTCCGTGCTCAATCGACTCCATGCCCGACTGACTCCGTGTCAGATAGGCTCCGTGCCCAACTAACTCAGTGTCCGACTGGCTCCATGCCTGATTGACTTCGTAACCTCCCAGAAAGAGATCGACTCCTCAGTCGGCCTAGTCTCATCGAGTTCGCACTCCTGCCCAAGTAGTTCCATTCCATCAACCCTACTTCCCTAACTCATCTCACTTGATAGCTGTCTGAGTGACATGTGGAATGGTAAAGTACTCAACGGTAAATCACCTATCACATTTAATACATGACCTTTTATCGTACTAAGCATAAGTGATGGGACTTTTCCCTACTGCGATGGGATATTTTCTTATTTTCTTACCTTAGCTTCGATGAGATATCTCCACAGATGGCTCTACAAAATAACTCCACTTCCCGCGGACCCAAGTACGTTCATGCGAACACATGCCTTAGCCTTCTTCCTGACACTCCATTGTTTCGATTCTTCTCCATCTCCTATCAACGACTGACTTAGACGTCGGATGGTTAAGTCAGGACACCCCTGACCTCCATTCTAACACTCTTTGAAGCTCTATAGGGACACCGTCTTCTCCAACTGCTCGTGGGCTTCGTGTGACTCCGTCAACATAAAAGTTAGGTGTCCTGTGATTCATCCAGAGACGAACTGAATAATTATTATTAAATTTCAATATGGAAATGCAATGTGTGGATGCCTGTGTTGCAAGAGATAGAAATCCTTAAAATAGTTGTAGACAGTCTGAAGTAGCAGCAGGACAAAGGGTGAAAGCTGTCCATTGATTACGGATATTCAATATATAGACTCTAACAACATTGTGATTGTTACAATCAAGGTTCAAAATCTCGAGCCTTACCTAATATTTCGATCTTCGATAGAACCGATATTGTTTTAGTACCAAGCAAACTCTAAGGCAACAAGGAGCATGTGCCATGAAAGATCAAGTCTTATTTAAAACTGAGGAAAAAATAAAATCAAAATATAAAAATAACGAGATATAAGCCATTTGGGCAGCAGAAAATCCAACCAAGCAAACTCCAAGACAATAATAAATTAGAGTGTAAGTTCATTGAATGTCTGATAAATAGTTTTCAGGGTCCTTGAATGATTCTGCTTAGTCACACTTTGAATGGAAATGAGCAAGCAAATTCCAAAATTTTATACTGCATTTCAATTGTTTTCCTTTAACCTTACAGACAAATAAATATGCTAAAACTATCTTCTTCGTGTTCTTTTGCAAGTATTTACTTGAAGAACACAATGCAATTAATGTAATCAAAAAGTCCTAGTTAATCAGCATAACGAGATTTCACACCAAAGAGCTGAAGAAATAATTCTCTTTAAGTCCTAGGAATTCTGAATCCAAGTAACTTGTTTATATGTTTGACCTTGAATGATTCTGCTTAATCACACTTTGAATTGAAATGAGCAAACAAATTCCAAAATTTTATACTACTCCACAATTGTAAATATGCTAAAACTATCTTCTTCATCATGCATGTTCTTTGCAAGTATTTACCTGAAAGTGTGATGAATGAATAAGAGACCCAACTTTAGCGCATATCAATTTAGCTCATTGGTAGAATACCACGGGAGGAAGCTTAAATCCTGAGTCTGTGAGGAATGGGATTACCTGCGGCTGCTCAACCAGATCATGGTACAGGGCATACTCCGCCGCGTAATCGTGCAGGTCCAACTCCGCCTTCTGGTTGGTGTGGTAATGGTGCTTCGCCGCCGGCGACTTCCCGAACCCGAAAACGCTGACCCGGTCGCAGATCCCCAGTGCGAGCATCACCGCCTGCATGCCCGATGAGTAATGGAACATCTTCTCGTTGTGGGCCTTCGCCCACTCCGCCGCCGGCGTCCCTGTGGTCTCCGTGAACCTCTTCATGGAGTAGTACTTGACAATGCGAGAGCAGAGCGTGTCGAATCGCAAGTCTGTGATGAGGAGCGGCGCCTTGTGGGAGGAGTTGCAGACGGCGTAGTCGAGGAAGTGGACGGCCTGGCAGATGTACATCGCGATAGGGACGCTCTCGCCGTAAGGGTGGCAGAAGCAGCCCGGCCGGCGAGCGCAGAGGTGGAGGATGTTGCTGTTGACGAAGGAAAGGTCGGTCTTTGTGCCGACGCGTGGGCCGTAGCCGACGACGCGGGCATTGTTGAGGCGGATCACGAACTCGTGGCCGTCGATTAACTCCCCGTGGTTGCTTTTGAGGAGAATCCCGCTGTTGCCGACCACGGCGCAGGAGCCGTAACGCCGGTCCCCATTTCCGATCCTGTCCGAGAGGCCGCGGTAGCGGTCGATGGGGCTCTTGACGAGATCGAGAAGGTCGGACATGACCCCCGGATCGAACCGGCGGCGTCGGAACCAATCGCGGAGTACGCGGCGTAGGTCGGGGAGCACCATGTAGTCCTTGGGCGCGCGAAGCCGTTTGGGGAACCGCGTCGAGGTCCGCCGCAGCACCTCGGTGCGGCTCTCCCGCCGCCATTCCGAGTAGCTCCGCAGGCGTTCCTCGGTGCCGCGGCGGCGGGCCGAGGAGGGGAAGACCCCGTGGAGGAGATCGTTCACGTCCTTTTCCAGCTCCCCGTCCCCGTCCTCCGCCGCCAGAAGAACGAGCGAGGCGTTGGCCGCCGGCGAGGCCTCGGGCGGCCGCTCGCGGCGCCAGCTGTCCTGGAGCGCCGCCCGGAAGCTGAAGACGGAGAGCGCAGCAACAATGATCAGAAAGATGAATGGCAAGCGCAGGGACCGCTTCATCCTCACCGCTACACGGACGGCGCCTTAGGAAAGCTCGCCTTTCTCCGACAAGATCGCATCTTTAGGAACGGAGGCACATCACTTGGAATGGGACAGAAAAATAGCAGGAGGAATTCCAGTGGGGGAACTACGAAGGAGGAATCTGCGCCGCCATGGATAGCGAATAGGGATCCCGACAGCCCACGGCTCGAAGAAGAGACATCGAGATCGCCGGTTTCTCGTTGAGGTCCTCTGATAAGACCGCCACCGGCCCCCAAGGGTTCGGGGGAAGTTGTACCTGCAAAAGTAGTTACACTTGTTTTCTAGCTACTCAGTTTATACCGGAAGGTAGATCTGTGGGTAAGTAAGAATATAGGCGAAGTTCAGCCCTTGTAGTACTACCCTTGTCAGATGGGTATGCTTTGTTTCCCAATGGATTATGTTGACGCGACAGCAACATTCATTTACCACAATTAATTCCACGTCTAGATCGAGCTCATATATTTAGAAATTTTTAGATAAATCTCTTCATACGTAAGCTTACTTAATGCATGGGTGTCAATGCATGGTGTCTCCGGAGCAATGATACCGCGGGATAGGACATGTAGGTTATCATTAAGTATCTACGTAAGTTCAATCCCCAACTACGACATATTTGTAAGAATTTTTCTTTAAATGGAGAGCACAATCAAAGGATGTTGGGCGTCTGGGCTGACCGCTATGTGCACTTCTCGATTTACCCTGGTGGTCGGTGGGAAACTTTTGTGGAGTCACGCCAGTCACCCTCAGAGATAGTCAATGGGATTAACTGAGATTTATCTTTTTTTTTTTTAATGTATAGGTAATTTTTCCTCCCGGATTAAAGAAAATGATAAATTTATCTTAATAGTCGTTAAAATTTTATAGTTATATGTTATATCAGCCTTAATCCGTTCTCAAATATTTTATAGTCCTTAATCATGATCCCATATTAAATACATGTTATTAATCAACTGCAAAGATGCTTTATAGTTTCATTTGCTCCACAAAAAGAGTATACCTTACACTTGTAAAGATTCTTATTCGATTTATTATGATATTCATAATTGCAATTGTTAAATCTATCAATGGAGAACAATATATTTTGTTTGCTTATTCATCATCATGACATGCAATTGATGCTTTTTTTTCTTTTTATTTATTAAATATCGTTCTAGTAAGAAATAATTTTTAAAAAAAACTATCTATTTGCAACTTTCAATAACGAGTGGAGAGTGTACGAGGAAGAGGATATATTAGATGGTGAATCTGTGACCTGTATAGTTACACTTCGAGATAAAATTCAAGGAAATTGCAACAAATATAACCAAATCCATACTAAGATATCAATGAGGATCCTGGGATGCAATATAAAATAGCACAATGGAGAAATTGAAAGAATTCATATTCCACCATGAAATTCACTTGGAGCAAGAGATTGTTAGTGAACAAAGGTTCGCTAGCAAAGTATGATTCTTGCTGCAACCATGCACCACCATTGAAAATTTTTTAGTATATAAAATTTGTTTAGAAATCATAGCAACAACCATGCACTACCAAATCCACTATCATTCAAGGTTTGTATAATAATTAGTACGTCTAGAGGAGGAGCTGCTAAGCTGAAGCACTAGGGCACAGTTCGACCGAAGTTAAGGGTTACAAACACTCTCCAAATTTAGCTTATGCTTATGCTGGAGGCACACAACAAAATATTAAACTTGCAACTCCTGCAGCAGATTAAAATGTCAGCTTATCCTCTGTCTCGATTGTAGATGTCAAAGTTTTGCTATATTTCAGCATCAGAGAAAAGAATAAATGTATTAGCCTCGGCAATGAGATGCATCTTTGGGAGACTTCCTCAAGCGTGAGGAGGCCAAAGCTTGGTGTCTTGTGTGGTATCCATGACGGCCCGTGGAAGCCACTGCCACATAGCCATGCCAGGGTATGCAGTGAAGTGAGCTCCCTTGTTTGATGGGGCCTGGACATGGGGAGCAAATGCAGCAGCAGGATGATATGCGAGTGGATGAGGCATGAAGCCGGCTGGAAGCATGCTCATTGCTTTGATTTGCTGTTCTAAATTCTCCTTATCGGCCTTCAATTTAATCTTCTCATCTCGAAGCTCATTTTTTTCTGTCTGTGACATAGTAGGTGCTATATATGATTAGAACATTTGCACGCGGATGGAACAACTTATGCTATGAACAGTGCAAAGAGCATTCTCCTTATTACAGTAAAACAAAAAATTTCGAGGAATTTTTTATCAATGGGTTGTAAATGACTGAATTTTTCCAATAGTTTCTGGCCTTGGTTTTCATAGGAACAAGTCAGAAATTTGATTTGTTCTCGATAACCAAGAATGATCATCTTAGGGTCCTCCTTTTTTCCTAATGCTCCTATTACATTCGTAGTAACCAACTAATGGAAAACAAACATCCACTTAACAAGTGGAAAAGAATATATGATTTTCAGTATGTTTGATTCAACAAATGATTAACTTTATAGTAAGAAGAGATTTTGTTATTCGAGCTGCATAACTCGAAAATAAAACCATTTTTTTCCTTTCAAATAACAATGAAATTCGTCTGTAATTATTTGCCCAAAAAGAACAAAAAATTAAGATTTTAATTGCCCAAACCCCATCTCAGGCTACATACCTGGAACCGTTTGAGCAACACAGCTCATTTTCCAGGCAACAGAAACAACGGTAGAGAAGGGGATAGGTTACATCATCCAGACAAGACTCATCCGAGCATCTAACATAAATTTGACAAGGAAGAATTATTTTTTTACTCACTTTTCTCTACCCCGTGTTTAACTAACAGTATCATGTACCACCATTCCATTGTCTTACATAAGCTACGTTATACCTAAAATCACTGAATCTTCTCACGCATTTGTGTTTCTTTCAGGTTCTACATTCTTCAATCCCTTACCACATTTTTAGAATTACTAAACCAATCTAGATAGGCTAATCCAGAATAATTTCAATCATGTTACATGTACTAACTTGATTGCAATTTATTTAAAACACTCATATATACTTCTTTACCAAGAGAAAAGGATAAGGATGATCAGACCTTTAAGTCCTTAATCGTTTCTTGTAGCTTTTCATTGGATTCCTTAAGTTCCTCTGATTCAGCTTTTAACTGTGTCAATACACGAACGGCATCACTTAGAACAGTTGCTTTGTCTGACTTGGGAGGTCTACCAGGGTCTAGGAAAGAAGACAGCTCTGCGAACCTATGTAGTTAAGAAAGTCTTTATTAACAGATTTGAAAAATGTGACCCTATGGTTTACAAGGATGAAACTGAATTTGCAAGATTTATTCATGAATGAGCACCTATCATTTAACTTATCACGCCGCATTTTTTCGCGACAGGCTTTTGACTTAGGTTCTGCACATGATTCATCCCTAGTCCTGCAAAATTGAAGTACAAGACAATCTTAGAGACCCAAATTAAATATGCCACTCCAAAGGACTTCTTAACAATCTAATTCAGGTAGATCAAAAACACCAAAATTACTGTAAGCATGGAGCTTGTAAACACTGATAAACAGAACAACAGAACGTAACATTTTCATACTGTGATCTAATTCAACTATTGAGCAAATATAAGGATAAGATCTAAATCTCAAATATCAGATATGTGCTATGATGTCTCTATATAATAAAACAAAAGCCAAACCACTTTTCTCCTTTGTTAATTAAACAAGAGAAGTAAGCAGTTTGCTGTCTCATAGTAATTGTTGGGAAGATTCACAAGATAGACATGCTTCAAGAGTACAAAGAACAAGCATGATTCTTCTGCGAAGCTGGAAAGGTGAATCAATTGTGAGCTAACAGACAAAATGAGATGGGACAATGATTTCCCTCTAAATTGGAGTTAAGCAAATCAAAGTACGCTCGGTAACATGCCATGTGACCGACACCAAGTCTGCATTAATATTATATCGGTTAAACAAATATCCCTACTGAAACTATTGGAGAAAACAATCAACCGCGAGGAATCTGAAACGAAAAAACACAAGGATAAAGACAATTGATAGGGAGCTAGAAATAATAATTATCCATTAGAGACCAAACAATATATAAATAAATCGGAGAAAGAAGCAGCACAGAAGAACGTAAAATTAAATCCACTACCAAACATCTGTACGCGAGATGTGCATCCAAACCTAGATCGAGATTCAGAGAGCACCGACCTTTTCCGCGAGCTGGTCCGCTCCAAACCGTAAATATCAGAATACGCCTCCCCGATGCTCGCCCTGTCAAAAGATTCCCTTCCATGCCCATCACAATCCCAAAAGAGAATTCAATATCACATATCATTTTCTCCGAAAATCGCAAACGTAAAGCAGGAAGAGATCTCGCACCCGGCGATGGGAGCGATGTTGCAGAAATTCTCGATCGCACAGCGCAGCTCGCCGTCGGATCCGCCGTCGTCGTTCCAGTAATCGTCGATGGAGTTGGAGGCCATGGCGGGAGGAAGACAGGAGCCTTCTCCTCCCTCGATCCGGACGAGGAGTAGCGATGGAATAGGGATCGGGACAGGCGTTCCGGAGGAGGACGAAGATGGAAAGGAAGCAATGCAGATGCGTTGCCGCGTTTCCCAGAGAGAGAGAGAGAGAGAGAGGAGCGATTTTGAGTTGTTGTTACGGAAAAAAACAAAGGGTGGATTATATTATTATTATTATTATTATTATATTATTACTATTTATCAAATTATCTTATGTGGGCCCTCCAAATGCGAGCGCCGTCCGTGGTGAAATGTTGGAATATTGGTTGCCTTTTATAAAGAGGATGGGTGAAATCGTGGAGCCCTCGAATTTTGCGGAAAACTCCAATTTTTCTTTGGATTTAGTTGAAAAATAATAATTTAAAGGATAAAAACTTTTTTTAAAAAGAGAAAGGTATCTTTTATAAAATTAAAAAAGGAAAGTCAAATCTAAAAATTAAATTCCACTCATCCAAAATTAGTAATATATCTATGATTAACCGGTCCCTCTCAAATTCTTGTTCTCAAAATTTTCTCATACATCATCGTCTTTCTTTATCAAACTCTTTTTTTTTCCCCTCTTTTTCTTCTTGGGATTGTGCCTCTTATTTTCATATATCGTGTAAAAAATATTGAATAATATTTATTTATATTTAATTTAAAATAAATAATTCCATCACTGAATGAAAGACAGTGATAGAGTGGAATTCAGGATCATGGTGGAAAATGGAGTAAGAGTGACAACATTATGAATGAACTATGATGCAGTTTGTCTATCTCTCGGGTGTAATATAGTGATAAAATAATTTAATAAATAAATCAAAATTTAAATCAGATGAATATTTTAAAGATTGACTTTTAAATGTCAAATTGTCATATCTCTTGGATAAATACACTGAATATAATATCGCACAGGTGGATAACATTATGAGGGATTAAAAAGATTCTAATTCTGTTTTTTTTTTTGCAAATAAAAGAATAAATATCACTACCATGATATTAATGGAATCGGGTGCTACTGTCTCTAATTTTAGTAAAAATATAAATTTTATTTTGTAGTTGTCGTTGACCTAATAATAAAAAGTCAGATGTTCTCCAAATATATCGGTTTATTTTTAGCAAAAACACAGATTTTACAAATCGGAGAATATATATAAAAAAGTCGATGAATCTTCTGCAGAACGCCGCCGACTTTATGGATGTGACAACACTAATTTTTGTATTGTTAAATTACTTTTCTGATTGATTATTGATGAGTTGATCTTATCTAAGGCAATAAGTGGAGTGGGTGGAAGTAGGGGGTTGAAAATGAATTTGATTTGTCAATTCAATTTTCGGATAGATTCAAAAATTATAAAATTATTTGATTCCAAAATGTTCCGGTTGAGATCCACTTCTGGGTGAGTAGCTACTTCCACACCTCACTTGAGCGAACTTCGATGAAGAAGAAGGTAGGGAGCTTCTAGATCCTATGGGCACAAGAAACGTGAGTAGGAAGACCAGGGTTTCTCCGGTGCGACCACTCCGATGCTTAAGTTAACTTCTGGAGAAGGAGGAGGAGATTGAGAGCGAAAAGGGAAAGTGTGTGTGATCGCATACCTTTCTTCAGTACAAAGCTAACATTTTATACAAGTTGAAGGCGTTAACTATATCACATCATGGATGTGATTGGAGTCACATCACCGTTATGAATATGTCAGGGAGTATGGTATAGTCAGCGTATATGTCCCATCGTTGACGAATATTTAAGAGGGTCATGTCACGCACACTCGTTGAGACCTACGCCATGATGAGTTTGCAGAGACGACAGGAGAACATTCACAACGGCATGATGGAAGAGTGGTTTTTGGGGAAAGGAAGAGAAGCCTATGTGGGGCCAAAGCAAGACTAAGCAGCAGGCTGGTCTGATGCCTGAATGAGTCGCCTTGGCTCGGGATAGGAGCACCAGGGGGGCCAGGGGGGTCGACTCGAGGGTTTCGGCGGGTGTTCATGGGGACGAGAGTCGGTCCGACTTCGTCCGAGGGCGAGAAGCTGATTCGGTCAGCTTTAAGAGTGGGGAACTTACTGAGGAAGACTCGGAAGGGTGACAGAGGCCTCTTATCCGACTTGGATCTGATTCCCCTGAATCGGTATACCCGCACCTGTTGGAGGAGGAGGTTTCGGAAGATTCGGCTCGGTATAAGCTATAGAGTCCGTGCCATTGAGTCTGATGCAACCCCCTCTTGGACTTGATTAACCGTGTCCTACCTCTTACGACCATAACAGAAAAGATTTTGAATTGAATTGAATTTGAATCGGATTTGAATTAATCTGTATTTTGATCTGAATTTAAAATTTAAAATTTTTGTAAATTAAATTTTATTATAAAAATTAAAATATTTTAATAGAATTTTAATATGATAATGAAGTATTAAGATAGAAATAAAGAATTATGAGGAAAATTAATTTTTTAAATATTATTTGGATGCGTCAGATTACACAAATTTTGAATTTAAGATTTTTGGATAAGTTTGAGTTTGGATCAGGTTCAAATTGAAAATTTTTTATAATATTTTTATTTCAATGAATCTATTCGAAGAATTGACACTGAACAAGTAAAATATTTTAGGTCTATTGACTTTTTCATTTTAACATCGAATCATCCTCTATGTTCTATCAAAATATTCTATTATTTTAATTTTTTTATTAGGTTGAATTATAATTACAACTTGAATACAATTTAGTATATGATTTTTAAATTTATTTACTTTTATAAAATTAATTCATAATTAATATTAAAATTTAGGTAAGAATCAAAAGGCTTCTCTGTTTTTTTATGTGTCTTGTATTAACAAAATATTAAAAAAGGTTCTCTATCTCATTTTTTATCTAAAAAATATGTTTACTAAAAAAATTATAATAAATAATTTAATTAAAATTACACTACATTATATTAAAACTACTATTATATTTGAAATAATTTTATTCCATATAATTTTGATTAAAACTACTAAAAATAAAGGTATTATTATTGGATAAAAAATAAAATCAAATGACCTATTAATATATTTTTCAACGTAGCATATATTTTTTCTTTTGACATGTGTAAATTGTCCTTCAGATTCACTTGGCGTCCACAAATTCTAAGATTAATTCGGTGAAGTTCTAAATTATCAAATTTGAGGATAACAAAAATAAAAGAATATTTATCCAAAGTGATATTCAAACTTTAGTCTATTATTTGTTTTCATAAGTAATTTAACATCGTACCATATATAAAATTTAATTATTAAACATTTAATTTAATTAAATGTTCAAAACGCGTAGGGTACTTTTCAAAATGATTAAATCACATATTCTATTCCATTTTTACCCCTCCGTAAAAAGGAAAAAAATAATTCGATTGCTACAGTATAATCATTAATTAAATTTATTATTATAATTACCAACAACGATTAAAATTGATTGCTACACTCTAACAAAAAGGATTAAAAATCTTTTTATTTTTATTTTTTTCAAATTAATTAAAAAATCTTCTATGATAAAAAATTAATTGCTCTCTTTCCTTCCGCTAAAATAGAATTCTCCACTTCAATGATCATTTGTGAGAAGATAAATTAGGAAGTTGTAACTAATCACTATGTTTTTTAGAGATTAATTGCTCTCAATTAAACCATTATTTACTTCAACAAATATGTGCAAAAGATAGAAAACATTAATTTGTTTTAAAAAAATAATTTTTTTAACCATAAATGATAAATCCTAATCAGTCTCAACTTAATTGCTCTCAATATAATGTATCAAATTAATATTTTATGATTGGTAGACTTAGAGCTTAGGTTGATATGAAATCAGATCCTACGTGCCTTTAAACCGCGTTCCCCATTTGAAGCTGTTTGATTGTTCCAATTATCCACACTTTTAAATACCAATTAAAGTAGTGCATTTTTTATTATAGAAAACATTTTAATCTGTTTTAAAAAGATCACAAATTTTTCATAACCTGTTGTTATAAAGTTATTGTTCATGATTACATTAACAAATTTAATCGATAGTTACACAATTGATTAAAAAATAATTTTTTCTTAATAGGGTTATAGGGTACGTGGATTTGATCATTCTGAAAAGTATCCTAGGTTTTTTTTTTTTTTTTTAGCATTTCACAATCTGACGTGGTTCGATAAATTACCGAATTAAGTAAAATAATAAATAAATAATCTTATCCATGCCCTACATCGAGTCCATCAAAGTAAACAGATAGAAAATATAAAATAACAATCATTCGTTCGCTTCCGTCCAACCGATTTTTAATGCGCCTCCTTTTCCAAACCCGTCCATTTCTCCAACAGTGACAGTTCCTCATCCAAAATAAACAGAAAAGGAAAGGGCAATCAAAGCATAGCACGCTACTCAAAGCAAGCAGGCAGCAGCATTTCCCGCCAAATTAGCCTCCTTGAATACACGCCCTACGAACTCCCTCGCCGGCTCGCCCAACGCGAGGAGACGTAGACGTCACATGGCCTCGACGCCGAAAACCCTAGCTGAGTTTTTCCATCCCGCAAAGCGCCTCCGGCCCCTCTCCCCCTCCTCCGCCTCCCTGAAAACTCCAACTCCCCCCGGTAAGATCTCTCCCTCCCGCCGCGAGACTCTGCCGGAGCCCTCCGCCCTGACCCCGGAGAAGAAGCGGAGGATGGATATCAACAAGGCCCTAGCGCGATCGAAGAGGAACCTCAGTGTCTGCAGAGAAAGGATTGAGAAGGCCAAAGGTAGCGATAATCTGTTTTTAGGGTTTTTTCCTCGTCTTGTTGACTGCTGATTTAGTCAGTAATGCCAGCCGACGGTTTGGATTATGTGAAGTTGGAGGAGCTCCTGGTGGAGGAGTCTTGGCTGGAGGCTCTCCCGGGGGAGCTTCAGAAGCCGTATGCGAAGAACCTTTGTAGATATGTGGAGCGTGAGGTCAGGGGGAGTATTCCGATCTATCCCCCGCCACACCTGATTTTTTATGCTCTCCATTTGACGCCTTTCGATCAGGTGAAAGTTGTGATTATTGGACAGGTAAAAACATAACTTTGCAACTTTAGTCTAAGATACGTGAATTTTGTGTTGCTTCTTGGAGCCGACGGGTTGAATGATCCTACATTTTGTTGATTTGCATGTTATATTTTCAGTATAAGATATGCTCATTCATTTTTTTCACGCACCTTTGAGGTAAAAGCAGAAGTTATCTTTAGCGATGATGTCTAGGGTTGCTGGTTTTAGGCACAGACGGTAACATGTGCATACATTTAAAATGCTTCACCTCTGTTCCATGTCCCTGAAAAGATCACATTCAGAGGAATACAACCAAACTGGCAGGGTTATAATTCATATATGTTAGTGGAGTGCTTGCTGATTGGGGATTTTCCATTGGTCATATATAACCCAAAGCTAACCTTCACATGCACTTGTAGGACTACAGAGAACTGAGTTAGCGCAACAATCTGTCTTTGATTCTATGTCAGACTAAATTATACCTCACACAAATTAGATAACTGGGAAAGAAGAACCATTAGCATGCCATATAGTTCGCTCTTGGACCCACCATTCTGTTGCCACCATACTGAACAAGTACTTTGCTGAGCACAAGACAAAGGGAGGCAAACTCAGTCAAATACTTTGCTACCTATGCTTTCATGATTGTTGGATGTAGTTTTGTGCTGCTAGACCTTTAAAATGCATCCTATACTCACCATGAATTTTGTTTGGGTATGTCTGTGTTGTCACAATATTATGAGAATAATAAAAAAACCATAAGCATTTTGAGCTGCGCTGGAGAAGAAGTCATATATATACTTTGCAGTTTTTTTGTTCCAACTCATCTAAATATTCCTTTAATTCAAAGGATGACATGCAGAGTTGATGAATCTCTGCTTCATTCTCTTCATCCTATGAAATTGGTGTGTAATTACTTTTACAGGATCCATATCATGGAACTGGTCAAGCCATGGGTCTAGCTTTCTCTGTACCAGAGGGTGTCAAGATTCCTTCAAGTTTAGTCAACATTTTCAAGGAGCTTCAAGAAGATCTAGGGTGTTCTGTGCCATTAAATGGGAATCTGGAAAGATGGGCAGCACAGGTAGATAATTAACACTCCTACTTATTTCTTTTATATTTGTCATCTATTTTGTTGTTAGGATATCTATAACATGCAATATGTTTTCCGTTTTCTTGACATTACTATGCTCATAAATATAGTAGTAAGGAAGTTTCTCCAAACAGAAATTATCTAATTGTATGTTTGAAATTAAAAATAAAAAAATGATCTTTCACAAGGCAGTACTAGGCTTTGCATATAAAGCCATGTCTAAATTAATCATATTTATCATAAGATTGATGTTCAAGTTACCACAACTTCTTGATAGTCATTTACCTATTTGACGTCATTGCAATATTTTGTTTAAGTAACAACATTGTGCTTGGCAAATCGTTTTTATAAATTCATAATTGATTTACAAATATTTTGCAAGACAATCTTAAGTATGAATAGAACTTCAAGCTTTTGATTACTTGTTCTTCTTATCATAGCTCACCAAAAGTTTACTTATCATGCTAGTTAATGATATAATTCCATATGTCTGCTATTCTTGAAGACTACTTATAGTTCATATTTTGTCGCAATACATTTGATATATATTTACTTGTTTGTTCTGCTAACTTGTATAAGATTATTCATTCAGGGTGTTCTTTTGCTCAACACTGTTCTCACTGGTATGCTTCTTTCTCTATGAATATTTCATTTATTTATCAAGTGGAAGTTGAAATCTTGCTCGATATTTTCATAACAAATTGGTTCGCTATGATGGTTTGATAACATAATTAATTTTGTGTTACAAGAGGATTAAGATGAGAAGTTAGAGAGCTAAAGAGGTTGTTACTGGGTATTCATCAACATCTTTAGCTCTCTAACTACTTGCTATATATGTTGGTGGGTCATACTTGCCATATATGTATTAAGCAAGTTGTTAGAGAGGGGATTTACATTTTTTGCTGAACATGTATATATATACACGCATATATAGCAATTATGACCCACCATGTTAATCCCATCTAACTAGCTACATATGTATCTACTTTGAACCTATATGTTTTGATGCTAGTTTATAATAACATTTTTTATTGCATTGCACGTGATAGTTTTAATGAATTTTACAAGTTGGTTTAAATCACCTGATTTTGCTGAAATGTATGTTTATTTCTCCTGAACAGTTAGGAATCATCAAGCAAACTCACATGCCAAGAAAGGGTGGGAGCCATTTACTGATGCTATTATTAGAACCATTTCTCATAAGAAATCTGGGGTTGTTTTCCTCCTGTGGGGGAATTCTGCTCAAGTAAAGACGAGGCAAGTGTTCTCTTTTGTTCCAAATTGATAGACACCCTGGCAATTGAAAGAGTCATATTGAATAATGGGTTAAGAAGTCTTTGTGTGTGTGTGTGTGTGTGTGTGTATGTATATATATTTTACTGTTATTGTTGTGTTAGCTTTTGTATTTCAGGTGATATTAGTTTGCCTCTCATCTGAAATACTAATCTGATGTGGAGCTTGATGATCTGTTAAATTGGTAATACCAGATGGGCCAACTCTACAGAGGATAGAATAAAAAACAATTTAACATGATATTTGTTGTAATGCACCAAGCTCGTGGTGCTGTTTTTGATATTTGTATGGACATAATAAACATTGTTCATTGTGGATTACTGAACAATTTAGCAGTTCACAGCCCTATCTTTGGTCAACATGATAATTTTGTACATGCTGAAGAACATTGTACAAAATTTTAAACCTGCACAAAATTCAAGCGATTGGTGAAGTAAATTGTATTTGATTGTAATGTCCAAAGCAGAAAGAAGTATTTCCTTGATTTTTTAAAATAAAAGTGAAATGGTTGGGGTTACCTAGTAAAAAGTTCCTTGTAGTCATGAAAAATTCTTGAATAAAGCTACATGCCATAGAAGATGCATGACTTCTGGATATCTAAAGTTTAGGGTCATCGGATACACTATATGAAAACTGAAAGCTTAGTTACTAGTGATACTTCAAAAGATTTGTTAATTAGAGATTTAAGGATACATGCTCAGTCAGTCAAACTATTGAAATGCCATTATTATATCACTCTGAGTTAGTCCACATGTTGGGTTTAAACTAATCTAATCCAATTTTCCTGCCCACAAATGAGAAGTGTTGAAAGTTTAAATACATAGGTTGGTTCTTTTCCTCGCAACACTTTCTCAAACTAGTCATCCAATCATAAAAAAAAGTTAATGCCCCAACTTCCAGCATTTTTCACATATTTGCTTCCATGCTGGCTAGAGATGTGCATTAAAAAAGTTTCAGTCAGAGCATGCATCTTTCTTCCATCCTTCTTTGAATTAATTTACTATGAATTTTCTCTTGATTAATTTGCAGAAGTATGCTTTGAAATGTTTGATTCTGCACTATACACCTGCCTTTTAACCATTAGACTGTATGTTTGTAGGATGATTGATGGATCAAAACATCATATTCTGAAGGCTGCTCATCCATCTGGTCTTTCTGCAAATAGAGGGTTCTTTGGATGCAGGTTGGTTCTCAGTTCGACATGTTTTATCAAAATTTTTAACTTATTTGTCTTTGCTACTTAACCTTCAAGGATGCCACTAAATAGTGTTTGTTTTTGGAAAAAAGGATTTGGGTGAGCAGACATTGGCCACTTGTTAGTTTTGTTGATAATGATACTTGAGACATTTTAAGAGACCCGTTATGTAGATTTTCGATGAACTAAACTAGTCCTCATCACCCAATAGGACATACATTTTAACTACATAAGATGCAGCAAAATCTGAGTCTCACACTACCCAGAAATCCAGATCCCCAAATACTATCTAGTTCCAGTGGAGACAAATTATCTGAGGTTTCCGAAGCACATTAGAAAATCCTGTATGTTATCACTAGGTACCCAGTAACTCCACAACTTAAAGATTTTCCATCCACATCTTGAATAATCCAGCTACATCTTGGCTTCTTGAATGGAATATGTAAAAGATTTGAATGAATAGAATTGGTGTACTAAATTGATTAATTACAATATATATAGACTGGACATAGTTGCTATCTATTTGGTAGAATTTTGTCTTGTAGATCAACTATAGCTTTATTTGTTAACAACTCTTCTCAAAGTGAAGCTTTTGAATCTTCAGTTTGCTTCAAGCATGGAAGATCATCCAACACCAACTGAGATTCCTAGATTGCCAAAGCTAGATTGGATGACATACTACCATATGATAATCACACATGCACAAATTTCAGAATGCCTGGTCTAAGATTCATGAACTCTGGATTACTGCATAATGTTAGATTGGACGACACATGTCCATGGATGATCTGTGTGTCTTATGTAATAATCAAGGAATTATCAGAAGATGTGCATCTTATAGGATGATGAGAGAGATATTGATCAGGCTAGAGCAAGGGTGACTATCAATCAACATCAGTTGGCAAATCAAAGGCAGGAGCAACTAGCTTGAAAGTTCAGAGCATTGATCAATGTAGGAATGACGGCTGTGGTTGAAGATGAAAGTGTTGCAGCAGCAGAGCACCAACAAAGTTTGTGGGGCTGCTAGTTGTAAATCATGGAGTCAGCAATTTGGTGGGCTTTAAGTGAGGATCGGCGGGTGATGGATTGGTTGAGGTAGCAGTGGCATAATAGATCAATGAGATGATAGAGGAAATGAGAAGGAGATCAATATTGAAGGCTGTAATCATCTTGCAACCTCCCTTCCAACCAAAATACAAAGGAAAGGGTAACCACAGGATCAGTCCATGTAAAATGTTGTGAAAGAATAGAATCTTTATATTGAATTGATTGATTACAATATATATTTATAGAATTCTTAGTAATTGAACAAATGGACTGATTATTAATTCCTATCTATTTGGTAGATTTGGTCTTGTTGACCAATTCTAGCTTTATTATTCGTTGAGAGAACATGATTGTCTCTGGCTTAGTTCCCAGTTCAAGAACAACTATGGAAATAGGGAAGCAACAAGGATTCAGGTGCTCACATTTCGTCATGGCAGAATAAATCTACCAGCACTGGTTGTATTCTTAGTCAGGATATTTGAAATGCATTTACTGTTCTTTGTGTGGAAAAGGGAGACTAGATTTAAGAAATTAACAGGAATAGTGATCCTTTTTTGCTTTTAGGTCATCAGGATTTTCCTTAGATTTTGTTTTTACTTACACAAAATCTCCTTTTACCGCACAAAATGAAAGATCATGGGCAACAAAAAGAACTTCTGTTTGGCTGATAAATTATACAGACAACATTTCCTTTCTCGATATGATTTAGTTTTTGTCTAGAATATTTGTTTTCCTTTCTTATTACATCAATATAGGATTCTCGTTGTTATTGATCCTAAGGGCTTCTCTCCAGTTTAAGTTTGTGCATTCTAACCTAGTTCTTGTTACATACAGGCAGACTTATATATAAGCTACCTCAACTTGCTATAGGTATTATCTCTGCAATGTTTTAACATTTTTGTGCTACTATTTGTGTTAACAGGCATTTCTCACAGACAAATCAAATCTTGGAGAATCATGGGCTTTCGCCTATTGATTGGCAACTGTAGATCGCATGAGCTGCTGCTTGTGTTTCGCCTATCAAATTGCTCACTTTTTGTCTATCTCCTGGTTCTGGTTCAAGCCGAGATTTTGGAGTCACGTATTATGAGATATAATGAGATGCAATTTTGTGATCTTGGCTGTATGCATCCAACTTCTAATAGCTAACAGATTGTTTATTCTGTAGGTACATTTTAGTTCGAATGGTGTTCGATTAGTGTATATATCATTTAGTGTGAAGTCCTCAAATCTCAGTGAGCCATGTAGTAAAATTTTAAATTCTATTTCGCTCTTATTACAATCGATGAATTTTCAAAAAAAGTAAATTTATTTAATCCCGAAATCTCGAAAACATCAAATCACACGTCAATTCTACACGCCGATCGATCGCCGACGAGGAATTGATTATTCAAATATAATCCCCCTCCGATCCGTACTCCCTCGGCAGGCTCTGCAGCGTGTTCGACCACCGCCCCGGCGAGTGGTCGCTGCTGTTGGACGACACCGCCATCGCCTCCGCCCGCGCCTCCCGTATCATCCGAAGCACCTCCCTTATCGCCGGTCTCCTTTCCGCCTCGACCGCCACGCACGCCGATGCGATGTTCAGCAGCGCCGTCAGCTTCTCCTCGGACGACGCCGCCGCCGCCGCCTCGTTCCCTGACGAAGACCCAGCGCCGGGCTCCTCCCTGGAGTCGTCCCGCTCGGCGGCGCGCACGGATCGGACCCAGCGAGCGATCTCGGCGCCGTGCTCGTCGAGGATGTCCTGGAAGGGCGCCTTCCCGGTGAGGAGCTCCAGGAGGAGGACGCCGAAGCTGTAGACGTCGGAGAGCGGGGTGAAGGCGCGGGTGCTTCGCGTCTCGGGGGCGCGGTAGAACAGGGAGGCAGCGGCCGCGGCGGAGGACGACGACGACGACGACGGGAAGGCGTCGTCATGGAGCAGGGTGGGGATTAGGGCGTAGTCGGCGAGGCAGGACTCGAAATCTGGGCCGAGAAGTACATTAGCGGGCTTCAGGTTCGCGTGGACCGTTGGTGGGCTGGTCTGGTGCAAGAAGGCCAGCCCAGTTGCCACGTCCTCCGCTATCTTCAAACACGACGTCCAATGAAGCGGCTTCCCGCTCCCCGACGGCCGCGACCCTGCAAGTGCCAAAAGTAAGCCATCATCCATTAATTTTATTTATTAATAAATTTACTATTTTTGACAAACTGGTATCTTTGACCGAATCTATCGCAACAGCCGGAAACGAAGAGAAGGTGTTTGTTAAAATGACGAAGAGAGCAAACCGGGGCCAATGCTCAGATCATGGCCGCTTTAGATGCATGGTGGATCAGGGAGGTAGTCAATGAGTGAAATCTGAAGGTTGGATTACAACGAACCTGAATATTGCACTACTTTTTGGTCACTGGGACAGAGTGAGGCAGCTACCTTCCAACGTCTTAAATGTCTTGGTCGTTGGCATTGAATGCCAAATATTGCACAACTTTTTGGTGCAAGAATTACAAATCTTACCATCTCAATCTACCATCCTATTTCTAACAAATCCATGTGTATCCTCCTGTTTCATAATTTTGATCCTCAAGATTATTACTATGATCATAATTCATTAGTTTAAATGGAGGAGCTTGAATGAGCAGATTAGAGAAGGATTTGAGGGGGTGAGGGGAACGGACCATGGATTAGGGAGAAGAGGCTGCCATTGGGGAAGTAGTCGTAGACGAGAAGACGCTCCTCTTTGGCCTGGAAGTAGGCGCGAAGGGGGACTAGGTTGGGGTGGCGCAGCCGGCCAAGCTCCTCCATGCGCCGCCGGAAGTCCTCCGCCGGCAGGCGGGAGGCGTCCTTGAGTCGCTTCACCGTCACGATGAACCCGGACTCCATCACCGCCTTGTACGTGCTCCCGACCGTTCCCCGGCCCAGTGTCTCCGCCGATGCTCGCAGTAGCTCCTCCAGACTGTACATCTCCCGGACGCCGCCGCAGAATACGAGCTTCTCGAGCCCCTCCGCCTCCCACGAGAATACACCCTTTTCCCCTTCACCGACGACCACCCCACCTTCTTCTTCTGGCTTGTTGCGGTCACCACCTGATCCGCGACCGACGGTTCCAGTCTCGACCACCGGCCGCCTCCGCTTCCTATTCGAGGCCAAAAGCAACGCAAGGGCCAAGCAAATCGACAAGAAAAGAGCCCCAGCGACAGAGCCGGCGACGATGGCAATGATCCGCCTCCTGCTGTGGTTGCTGCCGGTCGGAGGCCTGAGAGGTGGGTAGGCATTTACATGATCAAACGACGATTTCGGGCTGATGGACGACGGCGGAAAGATCAACTTTCGGGTGCAGGGAGTTCCAATTTGAGCCCCGCAGAGGTTTGCATTGTTGAGGAAAGAGGAAGCATTGAACTGGGACAGGGCTTGAGTGGCGGGGATCTCTCCGGAGAGGTTGTTCCGGGATACATTGAGGTAGCGAAGACTGGGTTGGTTGAAGGCCGGAATTTGCCCTGTGAGGTAATTGTCCTCGAGCAAGAGCTCATAGAGCCGCGGGAGGCTGACGAGAGACTCCGGAATTGGACCGGAGAGGAGATTTCCGGAGAGGACTACCACCTTTAGCCGGTGGAGAGCGTTGAGATTGGCCGGGATCCGGCCGAAGAACTGGTTGTCGTTGAGGTAGAGAGATTTGAGGTTGACGAGAGGGGAAAGGTCGGGAATGGCGCCGGAGAGCGAGTTGGATTTGAAGCTGAGTACGCGAAGCTGGTCGAAAGGAGCAAGGAGGTCCCGACTCAAGGTCCCGGTGAGGTTGAGGAACTCGAGCACCAGCTTCGTCACTCTGCTGCCAGGGGAGCACTGCTTCACCCCCTTCCACTCTCTGCAGAGCCAAGAGGCGGTCTCTCGCCGCCATGGCAGGGAGTCCTGAGTATCTACAGAGTTCTTCAAGGCCAAGAGAGCGGCAATGTCGCCGGCATTCGATACATTGGCAGCAAATGAGGTCGAGAAGCCGAAGACGAGGAGGAAGCACAGGTAAAAGTTGCACCTTGGCATGGTCTTCAGTGCTGCGATAGTCCGAAGGCGGCCATGGGAGGCATGAGGAGGAGAAGCAGGAGCATCTCAGGATTGTTCCTGAATCACATTGCACCCATCAGAAACCAAAAGACGGGATCTTTGGACGCGCGAGAGCGATGAGCCGCGACGTTGCGGGTGGCGGAAATGCGCGAGGCCGTCCGTCGATCTCAGAGCACGGGTTTGGCTTCACGTGAGTCAATCAGGAGCGGAGAAGGAAAGGGACAGCAGAGGGATGGATCATGGATGGTTGTCTATTGTTCTGGATATAGTTTTACCAACGCCACTCTCCATTATTAATGACTCTCTCTCTCTCTCCCTCACCTCCTTTACCTCCCCGGGCCTCTTCAATGGCATGGAATCCGATGGGCCTTCCGCCGCTGAAGCTGGAAATGGAGGGGGAAGAGGGACGGGAAGGTAACTGAGGAGCTGACAGTCACAGCCGCCGCAGAAGCTGAGACACAGTGGCGTCTCCTTGAGACCTCGTGGAAGGGGTGACCCGATTTAAAACTTATCTGCCAGGCATCAGAAAAACAGAAGAAAAGTAAACAATAAATGTCTCAAAAAGAGATGTATCCTTGCTGGCATGGGAGGAGAGGTAGTACAATTGTACAAGCCAAGCAATAAACTTGTAACGATTGATGCGCATCCAATAAAAAATCGATTGTGTAGTTACTGACTTCAGTAAAATAATCCGTCACTTCAATCATCTTATACCATTGATTCTATAATCATATGTGAAAAGTTAAATATTAAAATTGACTACTATAAAAAGAGGACATGAGTATTTATCGAGATTCAATTATTGTTCACTTTATTAAATCTATTCTACAGTAATCAATTTAATCATATTTCGAGGGCAATTGTGTAGTTATCGATATAGTTATTAGAAGGTAAAGCAAATTGTATAATGAAGGTAAATTGGCTGTTTACATTATAATTATTATAATATGAAATAAGTTATAATAATTACTGTTTTGGTCAATACACCATAGATGATACAAATGTTGGTTTAAAGTTTGGCTGACATGTACGCTTCTCGAAAAGAATTGTTTGGAGAAAAAAGAGGTCTTGAAAAGCACTCGAAAAGAAGATTAGAATGGCGCCGAGGTTGGATCCCAGCAAACCACTCCGACGCTCAAATTAGGATACGACGTGAGGAAGAAATTTAATGGCTTGAAGAAATTAAGGTAGATATGTGTGCGTACCTTTGCCCATGAGCATTAGCTACCTTTTTATAGTAGTTGATCTCTGAAATATTAGCAACCGTTTGAGAAATATTCGGATAGACTGGTTTCGTTCTGGAAAGATTCCGTCTGTTAATATATATTAATTTTTGTCTTTGCGGGAGACTTGGTTCTATTCTTTTTCTGATTTAAGCGGAACGATCGCATTTTTAAATAAGTATCACGCACTGAAAATTAGCCTTAGATGTAGGAAATACATTGATATCGCATCTCGAGGTTATCTCAACGATGCGGAGAGCATGCCGAGATCAAGTCATGAGATCGACGCTGGGTGCAGAAGGCGTGACGAGATCAAGTCACGAGATCGGAGCATGGCTAAGGAAGCATGCTGAGACCATAGGAGAAGCTCGACACCTGCTTAGGGAAGCACATTGAGATAGGAGGAAGAGTTCGGTATATGCTTAAGAAAATGAGAGGAGCTCAGTATATGCTTAAGAAAGCATATCGAGACCAGAAGAGGAGCTCGATATATACTTAAGAAAGCATACCAAAATCAGAAGAGGAGCTCGGTGTATACTTAAGGAAGCATATCGAGACCGGAAGAGGAGCTCGGTGTATGCTTAAGAAAGTCTATCAAGACTGAAAGGGGAGCTCGAGAGTTTGCTTAAGATTCCAAAAATAATTCTCATCCAATACTTAGTTTTTTTTCTTGGTCTCTTATTATACCCAACGTCCATTATTTACTGAATAATCCTACCGGATCAATTACAATGGTAGTTATTATAATATAATTGTAATAATCCTACCGGATCAATTACAATGGTAGTTATTATAATATAATTGTAATGGTTACAAAAATATTAAAATAAAAATATTTTTAGAGACACCTTTTGATTTTTTTGAAGATTATAATTAATTTAAGTTTAGATTACTAGCTATATCAGAATCATTTGATTTCTTGAGTTAAATCTATGGGATCTAAAATGTGATTACTAAGATAAAATTTTAAAATAATATCTATTTATAACACAATACAAATGATATTTCCTTGATATGTATATCTTTTTTCAAATAATTCATCATAAATCACGTTTTTTTAAACATATATTTATATAATGATTTTATATTATTTTTATGATTTTACATTAATATAAATGATATGGCTCATGATTAATTATATACGTGAGTATGATAGATATTATTTTGTTGTGTTTGAAGCGTAAAGTTAAAGTGGCTCGACCCTCACAATTAGAATTTTTTTTTAATCAATCACGGTAGACAAATATATTTTGTAATTTGTTACCATAATATTTTTGATGATATATTGTGATATTATTTAGTGTTTAGCAACTTAGTTCTTAGTTAATCTATTTTATTTTTTATTTTTGTTAACCTATTTGGTCTTGGGTCGAACTAGGGGTACAAATGAATCGAGCATATTTGTAAGTTTTACGAGCCGACTCAAAAAATATTTAATTCGTATTTAAAATTATCAAATTCGAGTCAAACTTAACATATTCGATAATTTTTTCAAGTCAAATTCAAATCTATAATATTTTATTTGATTTGTTCATGAGCCACTTACAAGTTGAATTCGAATCGAACTCTAATTATTTTGATATAATTTTAATTTAAATATGTTCAAATTAAAAACTGGAAATGAACTCAAATTTAAATCATTTTAAACTATAGTTCGATTCTTCTCGAATCAAGATCTGAACAGTTTAACTGTCTCAGTAGCTCGAGCTTAAGCCAAAATTATTTATTTTTTCGAGTTTTAATCGAACTCGAATATCATATATATTTTCAAACTCAAATTCAAATATCAATATTTTTATACTATTCAATTCGATTCGATTTTATTTGCATCTTTAAGTCCAACTAATCCTTAGGCAAAACCTTCCATTCTGATTTGCCCACCGAGCAGATCTAATAGCACAAGTAATTCTTGACATGACTGTTTAGCTGTTTCAGTAATTCGAGCACTACAAACGTAAATTTATTCGATATAAGCAAAAATTACACTGTATCTTTTATCGTTGCATTGTACTTGAATAATTCATTTTAGTAGTCCCTGGGGCCATGGTGCCGCGGTATTACACCGACATCCGTGATTTACCGTTGCATGGTACTTGAATAATCCATTTTAGTAAAATTTTCGAGAAACATGCTGATAAGCTGGGATTATATTTTTTTTGAATAATATTTTATGTAATGATAATTTTGATATGCTAATATTTATAATATATGTAATGATAATTTTGTGTAATTATTAATCTTCGATGATGTATAACATAGATTAAAATAATATATCCAAAAAACTTAGAAAATTATTTATAATATTATCAATGAGCCAACCGATTCGATCGAACCGTCCAATCGAACCACCGAGTCCGCATTTGTCGAGGGTTCACATTCAATGAGCCGATTTCAGAACATTCGACCGTCGGAATTGTTTTCCCACAACCAGAAACGTGTCGACTCCAGCTCCGTTCCGCTGCCCCGCGCTGTCCGCGATGCCTGCGATAACCCTCCTCGCTCTTTCCCTTTCTCATCCATTTTATTCTTATTTTTTTTCTTGGCTCTTCCTTTTCGCTCTCTGGCCCTCAGATCCGCCGAGAAGCTTCCGTCGCCGGAAAACTTTAGCATTGGCGGATGCGCCTGCTTATGGCCCCGTCGTCGGTCTTTCTCTTGCTCTGGAGCGGCCCCGATTGGTGGGACGAGGTGAACAGCTCCCCCTTGTGGCAGGATCGGATCTTTCACACCCTCGCCGTCCTCTATGGCCTTGTGTCCGTCGTCGCGCTCGTAATTTCCCTCCCCTTGTTTTTCAATCGCATTCTGGATCTTGCGCGCTAGGGTTTCGGTGCCTGAGTCGATCTTCTCTCGTATTCTTGAATTGCAGATTCAATTGATTAGAATTGAATGTAGAGTGTCAGAGTTTGGTTGGACGACGCAGAAGGTCTTCCACTTATTGAATTTCCTCGTGAATGGGGGTAATTATTTGTTTTTTTTTCTAGCCTCCATAGACCATGATCATATACTCTTTGTCATGATGCACTGATTTACTGCTGCCGCTTTGTTACTCCTGCATTGCAGTTAGGTCACTGGTTTTTGTATTTCGTTGGGACGTTGATAAAATACACCCTGAGGTGCGCTTGTGGTCTCGTTTGGTTTTTTCTGACGAGTGTTTGATGGTTCTCGAGCTTATCTAAATGTACTTGGCGGTCTTGCAGATAATTCAGCATATTCTTCTAGATTTTCCTGGTCTTGTATTTTTCACTACCTACGCTTTACTGGTGTTATTTTGGGCAGAAATCTACTATCAGGTTGGTATTGAGGATTTTGGCTAGTAATTTTACTAAGAATTGCAACTGAGTTGTGTGTGTGTTTTTCTTTTTTGCTGTTGTCTTCAGGCACGTTCAGTATCTACTGATGGGCTTAGACCAGCTTTCTATGCAATTAGTGCAGTTATCTATGTTATACAGGTAATTTTGCTTAGTATTTTCTACAGTGCATATAGTTATCCCTTCTATGTTTGGAAAGGATTTCTTCTAGCCTTTATATAGGTTGCAGGTTAATAGTCTTTCATTCTCCATATGTGGTGTTCAATATCCCTTTTGTAGGTGTTAGAATAATTATGTTAACAGGTATTACGGGTCTAGTCTTTGGGTATCATATTAAGCAATTGTCTGTACCTTGATGGCTTTCTTTTATAAATACAACACAACAATTTTCTCTCAACCTGGTAACGGTTCATGTCCTCTCAGGTAACAAAAATCTCCTCAGGTTGTGAATGGCAAGAACACTGCCTCTAATGAAGGCTGAAGGCATTCTCCAGTCGTGGCTAGTTTATGTTCTTGATTCTTGATCATATTCTCAGTCTAAACGAAGGAATATGCCCTTCTAATCCCTATTCCTTGGTGTAATAGGGCCCAGATCCCAAATCTCAATTCCAATCGAGGGCCTAATCCAATGTCAAACTTTTAAGTAGGCACCATGATTGATTCAACGAAATAAGGGAGCAACTTTAAGAAAATCCAAAAATAAAATGGGGAGTGGGATTTTAAGAGTGAAAGAAAAAGAGAGGTAGGAAAATTATTTTAAGAAAAGGAGGGGTTATATTTGGAAAAACTTGACGTTAGTAGAAAGAAGATATCGATCTGAAGCATTTATTTTTCATATTCGTCTTTTCCTCAAGCTGAGGTAGTTCTAGTTTCTTTTTATGAGAGGTCAGAAAATCTTTTTGCAAGTAATCATATCACATGCAAATGTTTATTCCAAATGATAATATATACTTTTTTTTCTTTGGTTATTTTGCTTATATAAATTCTTCTTGCGACTGTATCTTCTTTATGCCTTTTTTTGGTGGAGAAGGTAAATATATATTACGGAATCAAGAAAAGAATGTATATACTAGGTGTTCAAAGATCATAACACATGCATTTGGACTTTAATGAACATCCTATCAATACTCGGTATCTCACCATCAAAATTACACCGATTTTGAGCTTGCCAAATAAGATAAATCATACACGACAATGCCAAAAACCTTGCCTTGGTGAGACGATCGGTCCCCTGGAGCCTTCTCTTGAAGACCTGTAGCATCCTCTTTGCCGTGCTCATCTCTTGACGCATGGCCAACCAAACCCTCACTTTGGCCCATAGGGCCATGTTGATCGAACACCAAAAGAAGAGGTGATCAAATGTCTTATTTGTGCCTTGACACATCATCACGTCTTGCACTGCACATAGGCCAGTTGATCCTTGATTCGTAGTCGCTCATGTGCAAAGATCCACAAGGTAAAGCTGTGCTTCAGCATGAGGTAAGCCTTCCAAAAAACATCAGACTAGGCTTGAGCAGTGCTTTGCAGACGGGAGAAATCATATGCTGTGGAGGGCCCATGTTGATCATCCATATATCACCCAACCATCAATGCATCATCCCTCTCCAGGGAGGCAGCACGAGCAAGAATGCTATCCTGACTCCGCAACAATCTTTTGACGAGCAGCGAATCAGAGGCCTTTGCTTGCCACGCTCCAAGATCAGTCTGCCCCAAGTACTGATGATGAATCCATCAAACCACAACGAATCCTTCTTCCGTTGAATGTTCTAGAATACACGGTTGAGTAGTGCTGAATTCCATACTCGAAGGTCCCGAGCCCCCTTCCTCTTTTGTTAAACACATTGTAGCCTAAGAGATTGGGGGGGGGGGGGGGGGGGGGGGGGGGGGGGGATGTTTGGACGTCTAAACGAAGGATCGACAGATAGAGTACAAAGTGTCAATGGCCCCACATGGAACCAACAGTATAGAAAGGCAAAAACACTTGATGCCTTGTAAAACCGTCTTGACCAACTCCAATTTTCCAGCATAGGACAGCATACGCCATGGCCACGTGGTTAACCAACCCACCACAACATCTATCAGAACTCCACGGTTGAAAGTGCAAAGCTTTTTTTCCGCTAACGGAATGCCAAGGTATCGAAAGGGAAGTCCCCCTACTAGAATCCAGTTAGCTCCAATAGTCCGTTCCACGTTTGTAGATCAGTCCAGCTATATACAATCTCAATTTCTGCAGGTTAGCCCTCGGTCCAGCGACATCTCCAAACAACTACAAGCACTCAATAATCAATGAGATGGTGGATTCACCTACCCTTGCAAACGATAAAAGATCATCCGCATATGCCAAATGAGTGATACTCGCAACCACACACATAAGATGATGATGGAAATCCAGTTGAGCCGCCACTTCCTTGAGAAGGTGAGAAAACACCTTAAGATATAACCCAAACAACAATAGAGAAAGGGGATCACCTTGTCAAAGACCTCTCACTCCCTTGAAGTGCCCATATACTACATTAAGTCTCATAGAATACGAAGTGGTTGTAACACATTTGACAATCTAATCTATGTAAAGTTGCGGAAAACTAAATCCCTACAAGGCAGTCCTCAAAAATTTCTAGTCTACCATGTCAAATGCCTTTTGAAGGCCCACTTTAAGCACACACCTAGGGGATACTTGCTTTCGTGAATACTTCCGCAACAACTCTTGCGCAATATGTATGTTTTCAACTATTGATTGTCCATGAACGAAGCCCAAGAGATCATTCTTTATGTCTTTTTGATTATATGGATAATGCATACCTCTGTCATTACTCAAAACTACTCAAATGGCTTGTAGTATAGTAGTTTTATTGACCATGGAATGATATTTTTTGGGTAGATTCAAGCTTGAGGGAAGTTAGGATGTTTTCTATGATTATCCTATTATTGTAGGCAATGTTAAAACCTTCATAACATTGTTGTATGTTCATTTTTAAGATTGAAGAGGATACACTACAAAAAAAAGAGTGTATTTTAATGTCAAAATTTTATCACTAAACTTATTAATTTGTCACTAAAGTTTTGGTGATACCAATTTCATTTCGATATCTCATTGGTCTAAGTTTCGTAGTTAAAACTAGGGTTGGGGAAAATACCGAAAAATTTGATATATCGTACATATCATACTGATATATACTGTTTATACCGAAAACTTCGGTATATCGAAAATTTCAGTATAGTATTATACCGTACCGAACTTTTTGGTATCGGTATCAATATGAGATTTATTGTTTTTCGGTATTTCGGTATATACCAAAATATTAAATAAATTCTTTTATATATTATTTGGGAATTGTTCCTCGACACATGGTGTTGGATTTCGAAATCCAACACCACATTGGTGCTAGATTTTTGAAATCTAGTACCACATTGGTGTTGGTCTTTTTTTTATGCAAAAAAAAAAACCAACACATTGGTATTGGTTGTCGCAAACCAACACCATGGTGTTGGATTTTAAAATCCAACACCAATGTGATGTTGGTTTTCTTTTTGATGCAAAAAAAAAAAAAACTAGCACCATGGTGCTGGATTTTAAAATCCAGCATCAATGTGGTGTTGGAAATTAGACAAATATATATTTTTTCTTTTTTAATTTTGGTATACTGAAAATACCAAAATATCGAATAATTTTGGTGAATGGTATGAAATTTAACCATACCGAAAAGTTGGTATACCGAAATTTCGGTACGGTATCGGTATGTATTTTTCAAATACCAAAATTTTCGATACGGTATACAATATGATATAAAATTTTCAGTACGCTACAGTATACCACCCCTAGTTAAAATTGTCAATGATATTATTAATTGACAATATTAATTGATCTGTCAATAAATGTAACATTAGTGATAATTTTTTCATTACTAATTGACAATTTATTTTACGGTATCATATACAAGATTATGACAAACTGTGGCATAAAAATAATTCATCACAAATATAATCAATATAATAACTTTGGCAACTAAAATACTTTTAATGACAACTATCTAATATTTGTTAGGTGGTAAACCTCATTTTTTGTAGTGATAGCATCTTATTTCAATTGTATGCAGATTTCTCTATGGTTGGTCTTGTGGTGGAAGTCAATCCAAGCCATGGTCATTGTGTCCAAGATATTCTTTGCAGGTTTGCTTGATACTGTATTTTCAACTCCCCATTTTACATGTAAAGTGTTAATGTATTATGGAAACATTTCCCACTTTGGCAGTTGTCTCATTGTTTGCTGCCCTTGCTTTTCTTCTATATGGAGGGAGGTATGTTCAGTCTTATCTGCCTTATGAACAGATGTGTACCAGAGATATTCTATTTATTTGTTTTCATCATTCTTTTTCTGTAACATGTTTTGGAGATTTAAGTCTCATCAACACGCTTTGTCTGAACAGATGTGAACTAGAGATAATTCAAAATTTTGTTTTTATCATTATTTTTTTTGTAACATATTTTGGGGATTTTAAGTCTCATAGATGTCCTATATGTTTGCTGGCCTCTGGTTATTTAGTTTGCATGTGTTACTCCTGTATCCAGTTTAGCCAATGCAAGGCTTGGACCTTAGCTTTTCCAGTCTTATGTGTTTACATGTTTGTCAGATTGTTGGTTTTGTTCCCACATCCAGTTCCTAGTTTATGGGCAACCTAAAATTAGTAAACAAACATGCAAAGTGTCAAAATGCTTCCAGCCATCTTGAAGGAAAAAATCTCTTGTATGTTGCTATGGCAATTTCTTCTATATGAATGCACAATGCTTCATTATTATAGCTCCTTTTCAGATTTGGTCAAATTCACGGTGGCTTTTATCTATAAGAATGCCTTTTCCGATTGTCATGATTTGCAAGTGCTACAGAGACTTGGTAGGGAATTGTAGAAGGTTTCGGCTTAAAATATCAAAAGGATAATGCATGTTTAGTCCTGCTAGTTAACACTGGATATGCAGCTAAAACTTATTCAAAGGTTCTACTCATTCTAATATTGGTGTCTTTCTTATGCATGATATTTAGAAACAGGCCAAACTTCTGAAACAAATAAACTTAAACGTGATGTTTTTATCTTTCTTATTAATTATTATATGAACAAAAGTCGCATGTTTTTTTCCATATGTATAACTAAGAACATTCAGGAAATGTCAAATGCATCTTGTTTTTAGTTTCAGAAATAGTCCAATATATCTTCACACCTGATGATCCTTATCATGAGAACTCACTGCACGATGAGTAGACTTACTTTATGAACTGATATTATTGATAGGCTTTTCTTAATGTTGAAACGCTTCCCTGTGGAGTCAAAAGGGCGCCGAAAGAAATTACAGGAGGTATTTATTAGCTACTAATGTTCATTTCTCTGAGCATTGGACTTATACTGATTTCCCTGTTTTACTTGTATAGGTTGGTTATGTTACAACTATATGTTTCCTCTGTTTCTTATTGAGATGCATTATGGTAAGTGTACAGAATATAGACAGTTGCACTTAAAAATGAGTTTTGCTTCATAGTCTGTTTTCTAGCATATCAGATTTATCAATCCTAATTATTGATTTTGCAGATGTGCATCAATGCTTTTGATAAAGCTGCAGACTTGGATGTTCTAGACCACCCAATTCTGAACTTCATCTACTACATGGTATGATCTATATTCTTTCATACTGATTTACACAGCTGAAGTTTGCATGATCATGTGCGTTGCAAAATCTTAGTTGCAACAGTAAAAATGTGACTGATTTCGGGTGTCTCATCTTGTACGAGTAATGTTAGTGTGAATAATACTTATCGATTATATTGACACCTGAAGTCCCATTTGTTGATTAAAAAATGAACAAATTTTGGTATTGTGGTCCCATTTTAGTTGCAACAATAAAAATGTGACTGATTTCTGATGTCCTATCTTTTAATAGAGAAATATTAGCTTGAGTAATACTTCTGGATCAAACTGAAACTATGGTCTTATTGATCATTAGAAATCAAAAATTAAATTTTCTATGTTTTTAGTGTTTCCTATGTGAAAACACTTGTAGACAATGGGATAGGTTAGGTTTCATTTGTGTACTATGTTGGACTTGCCTGAATGTTATGTTATGCACACCCATGTCACTTTGAGAGCTTAAATTGGTCCAAGAAAGTGACCTGTTGACACCTTTTGGATACGGCCAACTGGTCATGTATGGTCCTATTTAAACATGTTAGGTAAAGCCTTCTCTCAAGGCATCTTACCAGCTTGATATCTTTACTCAACAGCTCAAGCAGGCCCATTCTTTTGCCAAAGAATTATTAGTAACCTTCATTCCTATATCATAATTTGGTTCTATCTTTGTTGCTATTGTTGAGATCTTGATATCTTGTTCTTACTTATAAAATAGAATTACAATCCATGACTTGGACTTTGGTTTTCTCTAATAATTTTTATCTAATATTCTCTTTCAAACCATAACATGAATATCTATCATGCTTTAGCTGGGTACACAAAAAACATGAATTTAGTAGTAAGAGGCTCAGTAAAGATGGTGACAATTTGTAAGAAGCATATGGTGTACTAATCCTTTTAAAAATTATTGCATCACAAATAAAGTGCTAGTATACCTTAATGCGATTAGTGGATTCATTGGAACATTGAATTGTTGACAATGTACACGGATATTTTATTGTCCTGGCACAGTCATTTTTTTGTTAATGTTATCTTCAAGAAAGGAAAAGATTTATGTGCATTGTATCACGAGCTATGTATACCAACTCTATATCTTGCATCAACATTAGATCATGTCACAATACTTGGCTTCTTTTCTATGTTACAATTTTGTCTCCAACATACATACAAAATCTTAAAGTGGACCTTCCATCAATACTAGCCCTAGTATAATCAACATTAGAGAAAATATAGCCTTCATTATTCTTATAAAGTGATTTTTTCTATAGAGATCCTTTAATACATTGAAAGATTCTTAAGAATGTCACTCAATGACATTTATTAGGTCTATGAATTCACTCATAACACCAAATGCATAATATTTGGCCTATAATTATTATATAGAGTAGTTTTCCCATGAGTCTTCAATAACTAGAATGTCATCAAAGCTATCATCTTTAGATCATAGATTATGATTTTGTATAATTAGAGTCTCTACAAGTTTGTATTTAAGCATATCGATTAAGGTTGTCGAATTGAAGTTAAAATTGTGAGTTATTTTAGTGATTTTACAAATTGTGAATTGTAACTTTCATGTTAAGATGTAAGTGATATACTGGTTCATCTCACTTGCCTCAGAGAGCGACAGCTGAATATTCCTATATAAAACGAGCATCTTGTTTCAAAGTATCATTAATATGTAATATAGAAGGGAGATATTGTGTTGGTGGGGAGAACGGAGGGAGGGCCTCAAGAGAACTTGCAGTGGCTTGAAGAGGATGGAAGAGAGGAGTCTTCCACCAATAGAATCGTGATAGATTGAGATAATCGGCAGAGAACAGAAGGTAAAGGGACAGGGGCTGTTCGCATGGAAGAGAAAGGGGGAGTGATGGAGAGGTTCTGATACCAAGCTGCAACTTGATATTTCATTCTTATGGTAAGATAGGATTAAAATCCATGAGCATATAGATTTTAGACATACTAACTCTATCCAAAATTGGGCAAAAGACTAGATATGTCTTGGGGCTAGCAAATAATTTTATTTAACATCATCCAACGCCAAAAAAGTAATTTTTCATCCATTTTAAAATCAACAAACCTGCTGTGTTTTTTTTCAACTATTTATTTATAGAAGCACAAGCTATACTACAGGTCACGAAAGACTAATATTTTGCTTCATGGAATCACATTATTAAGTGCAATATCGAAGATAGCAGTTGTTATTTCTTTATAATTCCTCGACATATATGCTAGTGTTATCTATTATTCAATGACGCTCGTCTTGTCTTTTTTGTCTTCTACAGCTAGTTGAAATCCTGCCATCTTCCTTGGTACTTTTCATTTTAAGAAAGTTACCGCCTAAACGTGGGCTAACTCAATACCACCCGATCCACTAAGACTAGGAGATGACAGTTATGCCGCCGATAACTAACTGTTTTCATGTTGCATTTCTCAGAAAGGAGTTGAACATATTTGGCATCCTCAAGTTGTGTAAATTTTCAAAGAATTAAGTTTGCTTCTATGAAGTCTAGTGTGTATTGGTCTTTTCAACTTTCATGTAGCAGTGTAAACTAAAAAAACCACCTTGCAGGTTGATGGGCTACACCAATTCTGCAACTCTGACCTTAATATTTTTCTTGTTGCGTACGCATTGGCTTTTCTTGTTTACTGATACAAATGAAGTGTAGAAGTTGTTTGGATCATGTAGAAACCATTCTTTTCAATCATACTGTTAATTGGTTTGCAATATTCAATTCATCCTTTGCCATCTTAGTTTTTTTTATAAATTTCCTCCTTGTCATTAAAGTATATGGGCAGTACCCTCTTTGTCATTAATCCTGGCGAAGTCAGACAATACTCTCATGCGTCGTAATCAACTGCACTTTCTCGTTTACCTCCTCACAGATGGTCGTGGGGCCGACCGTGTGGGGCCGCTAAGGTGGCGGATCCACCTTTTGCAGAAAAAGAGACTGTTTATCTCTATCGTTTGTTTTAATTCTTGCAACCAAATCTAAACTGATTAAGCACTCCAAATTATGGTGCTGGTGCAAAATCATCATATAAATGATGCGAAGAATAAGAAAAGAGAAGAAAGATGTATTAATGGGACAGACCTTATGTTGCAGAGGATGGAAGCGCCTTCTAGACCACAGCTGACAGAAGGAGTTGCATTGCCGTGCTTGTTCTCTCTCGAGCTTGTAGTTTCTACTACTTGAGCTACCTACCAGTCGTTCCTTTGGAGGGTTGAATGTTTGGTTGTGCGTGGTTTCCAGTTTGTCCCAACGTTTTTGTTCAGCTCATGAATGTCAATTTCATTGTTCACTAACTAATTTAAATAATATAATAATCAATGATAAAAATAATTGAGAAATCTAACACTTAGCATGCCCAGCCTTTAGTTAATGTATAAATATTTATTAACGCTTATATATATCGAGATTCTGGTCTGATTCAGTGAATCTAATTGATACTTGGATTGCATGTTCTTGGGTAGTATCTTTGTGAGGGATAAGTATATTTTGGATGCAAACTTCAAAAAAAAAAAGAAGAAAATTGATATCGTTGCAAAGGTAGTTTACAAGCAAGCCAAACAAGGAATCTCCAAATAGTTAGAATTCCTTACTTAGCTTCCTTCCTGTTGTTTTCTTCCCTCAGGGAAGAGAAATGTGCTTCATCTTTCTGCTAGAGCAAGAAAGGGAACTCATTGCCTTGTCTGCATCCTACAACCCAGCCACTTCCTATAAATTGGCTCTCGGCAACCATTGCCAACTCAACCTTCCTTGTGCGTAGGCTTCAAAAGCTAGCCAGAAAACCAACCATGGCAGCCGCTGCCACCACCGCACTTAGCTTCAAGAGGTCAGACAGCATCGCCGAGGGCCTGCCGGACGCATTGAAGCAGAGCCGGTACCAGATGAAGAAGTGCTTCTCGCGGTACTTGTTGTTGTGTATGGTAGTAGTTATATCTGTTAGACATAGATGCACATGCTCTTTATCTTCCATGTGAGGTATCAGGTATGTCTCGAAGGGGAAAAGGCTCATGAAGAACCCACAGTTGATGGAGGAATTGGACAAGTCCATCGACGACAAGGTAGAGAAGACCAACCTTATGGAAGGATTTCTGGGTTTCATTATTTGTTCAACTCAGGTAACAATCAACAATTCATTGTGTTCGATCAGCTTTTCGATGGTACATAATTTGCATGAGCAGTACTAACTGTATTAACTGACAGGAAGCTGTTGTTCTCCCCCTCTCGTCGCATTTGCAGTCAGGGTTCAACCGGGAATGTGGGAGTTTCTCAAGGTCCATTCAGAAGACCTCTCAGTTGAAGGAATCACACCTTCTGAATACTTGAAGTGCAAAGAAACTATTTTCAATGAGAAATGGTCGGTATTCCTTTTGTAGCAAAGAATCAGATCAGACAGTTAACTGCAAATTGAACAGAATTCTATAAATTCAATGGAACCATGGCAGGGCAAAAGATGTGAACTCACTGGAAGTAGATTTCGGAGCGTTCGATCAAGCAACGCCCCTCATCACCTTGCCATCCTCTATAGGAAATGGCATGCAGTTCATATCGAGATTCATGTCGTCAAGACTCAATGAGCACTCTGAAAGCTTGAGCCCGTTGTTGGACTACTTGCTTAAGCTTAATCACCGAGGCCAAGTAAGAAGAGGCAGACAATATATATATACTTGTTAAAGGCTTTTAATCTCCTGACTGATGCTTGCAGAAGCTGATGATCAATGAAACTCTCAGTACCGTGAACAAGCTTCAGACAGCACTGCTCCTAGCCGAAGTGTTCGTCAGTGGTCTTCCTAAGAACACACCATTCCAAAAGTTCGAACACAGGTGATCTTGATATATACTTATTTCTGAATAGATTTGCTAGCAAAGAAATACAGACTTACAAAATATAATATGCAGATTTGAGGAGTGGGGATTGGAGAAAGGATGGGGCGACACGGCGGGAACAGTGAAGGATACTCTGAATTATCTATCAGAGGTTCTTCAAGCACCAGATCCTGTCAGTATGGAGAAGTTCTTTGCCAGAGTCCCTTGTATTTTTAACATAGTCATCTTCTCACCCCATGGCTACTTTGGACAAGCAAATGTTCTTGGCTTGCCCGACACCGGCGGACAGGTATGTTTGTGGAAGTAAATCAAAATCTGTAGACTTCACATCTGAGCTAGTGTCTTATGGCTATATGCTGCTATTTTGCATAAGGTTGTCTATATCCTTGATCAAGTCAAGGCTTTTGAGGAGGAACTGCTACAAAGGATCAAGCAGCAAGGATTGTCATTCAAACCTCGGATTCTTGTGGTAATTTAACTAGTGATGCATTCGAAAATTGTATACTCAGAATCATAATCTAACATGAAACAAGCTAAGGCTGACAAAACTTGGCGAATTACAGGTAACTAGGCTGATACCAGAAGCAAAGGGCACCAAATGCAACCAAGAGCTTGAGCCAATTCTCAACACCAATCACTCACACATCCTTCGCGTACCATTCGCGACCGATGCCGGTGTTCTACGTGAGTGGGTGTCTCGCTTCGACGTCTATCCCTACCTGGAGAGATATGCTCAGGCAAGTAGTTCACCTTCTGGCACGAGTAGGATTTGTCATGGTAGAAGATAGGAAAAAAATCTCTGACCCTGCATAATTCTCCCTAGGATGCTGCTGCTAAAATAGTTGACATCTTAGAAGGCAAACCAGATCTTATCATTGGAAACTACACTGATGGAAACTTGGTGGCCTCTCTCATGGCGAGCAATCTTGGAGTTACTCAGGTAAGCAATCCTCCTGAATGCTATATAGCATCTAATAGATGGCATCTAAAGTCTAAACTAATCACACCAACCAGGCAACCATTGCGCATGCTCTTGAGAAGACCAAGTACGAAGATTCTGATGTCAAGTGGAAAGAACTTGATGCGAAGTACCATTTCTCATGCCAATTCACAGCCGACATGATCTCGATGAACGCCGCCGATTTCATCATCACGAGCACATATCAAGAAATTGCAGGAAGGTAAGTGAAGCATAGCTTGTGATGCTTTGTGACACTGGATACTAAAAAGGGAAATCTTTGTGGCGACGAGTGCAGCAAGGACAAGGCGGGGCAGTATGAAAGCCACTACGCGTTTACACTTCCGGGGCTTTGCCGATTTGCCACCGGCATCAACGTCTTCAATCCCAAGTTCAACATAGCCTCCCCTGGAGCTGATCAATCTGTCTACTTCCCTTTCACCCAAAAACAGAAGCGTCTGAGTTCGTTTCGTCCGGCGATCGAGGAGTTGTTGTACAGCAAAACGGACAATGACGAGCACATGTAGTCCTCCTGTTCCATTAGAATTCTTGCATCTCTTTCTGATTGTGATTATCTGACAGCATTTGGGATGGCCGCAGGGGATACCTTGAAGATAGAAATAAGCCCATCGTCTTCTCGATGGCGAGGCTCGACACTGTAAAGAACATAACTGGGTTGGTGGAGTGGTACGGTAAGAACAAGAAGCTGAGGCAGCTCGTCAACCTGGTCGTAGTGGCTGGCTTCTTCGATGCTTCCAAATCGAAGGACAGGGAGGAGATCAGCGAAATCAAGAAGATGCATTCTTTGATCGACAAGTACCAGTTGAAGGGTCAGCTGCGATGGATCGCAGCGCAAACCGACCGCGCTCGCAACGGCGAGCTCTACCGGTGCATCGCCGACACCGGAGGAGCCTTCGTGCAGGTTTGCTACCACGCACTCTGCCTGCTCGTAGAAATGGACGAGAGGTTTATCTTCTTCTTCTTCTTCTCCTCCTGCAGCCTGCTTTGTACGAGGCGTTCGGGCTGACGGTCATCGAGGCCATGAACTGCGGCTTGCCGACCTTCGCGACGAATCAGGGAGGGCCGGCGGAGATCATCGTCGACGGCGTTTCGGGCTTCCACATCAACCCCACCAACGGAGACGAAGCGAGCAGCAAAATGGCAAATTTCTTCGAGACGTGCAGGGACGACAAGAGCTACTGGAACAAGATCTCCACGGCCGGCCTCCAACGCATATATGAATGGTAACTCGCGCCGTCTTTCCAGCTTACGCCGCAGGCGATCAAAACCATTGCGGATCTCAGGACTTGTGATTTGCAGCTACACCTGGAAGATCTACGCCGCCAAAGTGTTGACCATGGGATCGATCTATGGATTCTGGAGGCAGCTCAACGAGGAAGAGAAGAACGTCAAAGACAAGTACCTGCGGCTGTTCTACAATGCCCATTACAGGAACCTGGTTAGTCTGCAGCCTGAAATTGATCGTAGATAAGCAGTGAGGAATTTTATGAAGTTCTAATTTTCAAGAGAAATTTCAGGTTAAAGCAGTTCCATTAGCATCTGCTGAAGCACCACAGACACCACAACCTTTGGCTAAATCTGCAACAAAGCCAAGGCAAGCTCGAAATTTCTTCAGCATTTTTTCTTGGAAACCCAAGCAAAGCAAATGAAACGGAGCAGCTTGATCACTGACCCAGGCGAGTTAACGGACAACTGATTTGGCTGCATCCGGGCACCTAAATGTAACACTATATATCGTGCATCCACAAATACTTAAATCAAACTGAATGATTGGACAAATCATGACTTGGGGAAAGGCAAGGAGTACGTCTTATATGTGTACGCATACAATTCTTCCCAAAGTTTCAAGTATCAGTCAAACAAAAGCATGTAGTTTAAACATGATTAGTGCAAGAAATAAGTGACTTGGGCAAAATATATAGATAAGCAGAGATAGTAGGCTTAACAATAGAACATGACCCTCTTGACGTTCTCCTTCAGCGCTGGAAGAGGTTTGACAGCAGCAGTACCAGGGCCCCTTGTTGCACGTGGCCCACCAGGCGGAGCTCCACGCCCAGCAGCTACACTTGCCAGAGAGCCACTGTCTGATGTCTCGGGTTCCATGTAAAATCTAGCCCGGAATGCTGCTAGATGAGCATAATAAGCAGGAGGCACTGTTTAAAAAAAAAAAGCATACACAATTAAACCATAAGATGTAAAAGTCCAGAGAAAAATTCTAAAAAGAAAGGTAGAATAAATACCTATAGATACAGAACGAGTGCACCTTGCATAGCTGCAAATTTATGAAGCTTCAAAACTTGGTCTAAAGGGATAGATAAACTATAAATACCAGTAGAGAAATTGAAGTAGAATAATTACGTGTAACAGAGGTTGTTTGTCAGACTTTGCAGCGCATCTGCTGTGAATTTATTTTCATCCCACAAGACATGGTAATGGGCAGGTCGGCTAGTACCCTTCAAGCAAGTATATGGTCAAACCTCATTGTCAAATGGGCTTGCATAATTTTATGCATTAAGTACATCATACAAAAAGGTAACAGTTACGAGAAGAGTTACTTGAATGCCAGCATGGCTGCACAAGTAGAAGTCAAATTCTGTTGGATGGCAGATCTTAGAATCAACAACAGTCCCTGGAAATTGAAGGTATAAATCTCTATATGAAAACAAACTTTGAACAAAATACAAAATAGAAAAGTCATGATAAGTTAAATGATGCCACAAAATTCAATCATGACAGCGCTATCAAATAAACTAACCAGGCAATATGTTTCCACTCTTATCAACAGAGTGGCTATCATTGTGATTATTAGCAAACAGTCTAGTATGATGACGTTTTTGGACCACCACAAAAGTCACCGGAGGTTGATAGTTTGGTTCTAGAGAGGCACAGGCCTAAACCACAAGTGAAGTATGAGAACAAAAACACCGAAATAAGAACCTCTGTACAAACAAATGAGCAAACATACTTTTCTGATTGCATCCAGTTCATATAGTAAAACTTGATAGAATTGGCCCTCACTCACTCCATCCCTGAAAGATGTCAGTATGTTAATATAGACAGAAGTAATTATAAGTCAACTTCCAAAGATTCATACCTGTAAAATATAATCCGTTGAGGCTTTTGTCCAGTAGCCTTTTTGAAGGAAATCAGCAGCTCTCTGGATATATCACGTGTCAAATGCTTTGCTCAGCCAAGTAAATTAGAAAAGAGACTCAACATTCTAATTAAGCACTGGTTATAGGTTGTAATTCATACTTGATCATGCCACCAGTAAGAGTTCCACGTTGAGGATCTTGCCAGACCTTACACAGATCTTGAATTAATTCTTGCCGATGGGCCTGAGCACAGACCAATCCAGCATATTTTGTTACCTCAGGCCAATCTTGAGATGCGACAACCTGAGGAACCAAATGAATTCAAGAAAATGAGAATACAATGAAACTATACATAAAGGTAGATGAGACAGATTTACTCACAGCTGCAATAGAAGGGCTAGAATCTTCCCCAGGATGAGGATGTGTTACGTCAGCACCAAATATTATAGTCGGCCGGTCACTAACAAGGGGAATGCACCTTGACAAGGCATCCACAAGAACTGTGTTCCTTCCTCCAACCTATGCACCAAGACTTAGCCATACAAACAGACAAGAAAAACAGATCCACTTTCCACATACTCACCTTTACATTGATCTTGAGAGCAACATTGGCAAGGTATTGTTTACTCATCTTGAAAACATGCTTTGTCAAACAACATTGTGAAACTAAACCAAGGTCAGTCTCACATATCCGCTTTAAATCACCTGTGATCACCATGATGAAATATCAACATACGGTAAGAGAATAAGCAGTAAAAAAATGAAAGCTAAAAAGGTTCAACCAACTGATGTTTGGCACCAAGCAATGATATGAAGTTGTATAGAAACAAGATCAGGTGCAAGACATCATACCATAAAGAGAACCATTATTATCAGGCAATACTACAATCAGCAAATCAAGCTCCTTTCCCTGAGGTTGGAGTATCTTCATTGCATCATGATAGCGCACTTTCAGCGCTCTTTCAACATGATCAGGCCGGGCACTTAAAGGAGGAAGTACAGGGTCCAGAGAAAATTCCTGCAAAACATTTAGATAAACATAATAATCTGTGTGGGCTTTCCTTCTGATATGCTAATTCGGAATTTAAGTAGGATGTAGTAAACAATGCTGCAGTAAAACTGTTGAACATACCATTCCTGATGTCTGGCACATCTGGGCAAGATCATGACAGAATCTCATAGCCACACTATCTTGCACATTCCTTGCAAAATTGATACATATCCAGCTATTCACTCTCCCGCCATTTACCATTTTCTGCAAATTTTAGAACAAGTAACAAAATGAGCTAAAATCATCAAAATAACAATCTATTCTAATATATCTGCATCATTAAAAAAATTACAAAAAATTGCAACACTGAACAAATCAAGCTAGAGAGCATTCTTACCAAATCTTAGATTTCACTTTAATTAAGATGATATGCCATAATATAACCATTAGTGAAACAAAGTAATAACTAGGATATTTTTTGATTCTCTAAATTGGAAGGTCAAGCTACTTATCAAATCCCAACATGGATTATCAGCAGCCAATTAGAAATGAAGGAGAATGATCAACATGGCAAATTAATCAAAGATCTTACCTCCTTACTATTGGGGTTAATTAACAAGGAGTTCTAATGAAATGCACGCATGCCAATTAAATAACATGAAGAATTAGGTAGAATGAGATACCTGTGCGGTTAAACTCATCTCATGAATATGATTGTTAAAATCTGTAAGCCAAGAAATGACCAAGTTTGAACAACTTGTGGGAATATACCGACGCATCTTCCACTTTAAGCATGAACATCTCTACCTTTTGTAATTCAGCAGCACAAAACAAGACAATAAGTAATGAAAATTTGTTGAGTATGATAAATCTATCCATCCATCCTACATACTTTCAAAGAAACAACTTAAGGGATATTTTTTTCACATTCTTCCCTTTCATCTTTTCCATGTTTTAGCTATCCACCTTTTCATTCATCATCCTTCCAGAAAAAACAAAGCCTAAAGGAGGGCAGGACATGCAGAGGGTTTATTTCCTCTCCAGTTTCACTCATCCAAAATGGCAGATGAGTAGGAAAAAAGGATCATACAAAAATTTCTTGTTTCACAGTTCCTTCCAATTCATTCTGGCCAAGTTAACACCAAGGTGGATTTATTTCATCTCCTGTCCTTCACCTCCACATCCTTTTTTTTCCTCTTCTACCTCCATCAGCTGAACTAAACATATCCTAAAAGAGAAGACTGGAGAATATGTGATATTAAGATTGTTTCTTGGGATAAATTTGAAGCCATTCAATTTTCATTACCATACAAATTGTCTAGTGAATAACATAAGAATTGGATTATTAGAACATCACAGCCATCTAATCATTCTGTAGCAGCTAGTACCAAAATTACCATTGTTGTATTCATTGTCTAGAACATGAATGAGAATAAATATCTTGCAATGTAGTAGTCATATATTAAATCTTTTGCATACAATTAAGCCAAAATTTTAAGTGCATAAGCTTCAACATAAATCAACTTAATTTGCTACAAGCAAACAAAAGGGAACAAAACTTCATTGCCAAAGAACCACATTTCACTATACAAGTCAATATCAGAATTCTGTAGAAATCATCATTCAGGACAAAACCTAGAAAAGCTGCAATCAGATGCATTACCTTGTTCATCATATTCCACTGGCCAACTCTTGGCAAGCAATTTTTCTCTCTGCCAGTATCATGATACTTAAGCTGTGTGACAAAAGGATACACGAACTTCAAAAAGTTGGACCACTTTAAGCAACAGCACTATGGAATGACGTAATTAATTTTATGCCATCTAATTACCCAAGGGGCAGGCAGAACACGGGCCTCAACTGATGCAAGTTTCTCACTAATTTTGATCCCAAATTCTCTAGCAAAAGGATCTTCGTGATATGCATTGTGATGAACTGTCTGTACAAATTAACAATCAAAGATAAACTAATTGATCATCACAGGTCAACTCTAGATAAAAGTTATATCTAGTTCACAAGGATAAAGAAACAATCTACATAAAAATATTTAAATTTTAAACCATGAACAAAAAAACAATAGCCCATCCATTCGCAATAGGCCATGTAAGATGCATTCATAAACATGTAACTAAAAATTGATAGAAACAATCAAGAAATTAAATCAATTGAACATGGTGTATATAGAAGTGAATCTAGATATGAATAGGCTTCCTAGACCACTAACAGAAGTGACCTTCATTTTCTGTGTGCTTCACTGTAAGGAGCAGCACCAGAATCATCTGCATAAACTTTCTGAAAAAACACCAAGCCTAAAATAATGAATAAACCAATTAATGTAGAAATTCAAAGGCAACCAAGAAAACTTCAAGTTGCAAGAAGACCAATCATTAATTATGGTTTCTGTTAATGCATGTAATCCAACATGGCCCTAAACCCACACCATCGATTCCCTTATAATACATCACATGAACTTAGTCACTGAAGCAGTAAAATGGAGCTAGCAGTAATAATTAGCACAGAGTTTATCACAGTAGTTATTGCTTTCTTCTGAAACAGCAACCATGAAAATAAACTAACATCAAAAGTCCAAGAATTAGAAAGATAACCTGTAATTATGTCCAACTCCCTCTCTCGAGGCCGTTGGCATGTCACCTTATCAAAAGAGTGCAGTAATTTGTCTCTCATATCAACCTCTTAGATAAATCATAACCTTCTACAATTTTACAAACCTACAGATAGGAAAAGGTGCAGTGACATTTCCCTCCTTACTAATTACAAGCCTACAAACAATTAGCGGTCCTGGCAATATTTCATGCTTTCCCCTTTTCAACAATATTTGTATATCTACATGCAAATATAAGCACAGCTTATTATGGTGTTTAAAAGCATATGCAACAAGAAATATATAATTTGGGTTACATGGATAAAACCATTACAAGCAGCACTTTTATGACATACTGACCTCCATAGGTAAATAATTTGGCCTCTGCTGATTGCCAACCTGCAAACACGGCCAATTTGTGTGCTGGATTGTAAAACCATAAGTCTCCTGAAAATATTGTACAACAGACTTCACTGTCCCCCTCTCATCAACTGGGAAACTGTCATTCAGATATTCCAGGAAAATTAGGCAATATTAATACAACTTCTAGCAATAATTAGGTGATAGTTTGAATAACCCAAGCAATTCTTACGTTAGCTCTCTAGTCGCCTGTGATGTTAAACCAGATATACGATATTTTCTGCGCATATTCCCCCGGTGAGTGACCTCAACCTTCACACCTCTCAAGGCCTTCTTGATCTGCATGAGCACATAAAATGGCCAGCCTATAATAAAACCTATGCTACCATTATGCAATGGATGAAACAAATAGATATGTAATTGTCTATTAAAAGAGCAGTGCAAGCTGAATGCACGAAGGAAGTTATGTTAACAGAAACCATATCAATTTCACATAGGATCTATTATACGCAACCTTACTCTACCTTGCAAGAGTTTGTTTAAACTGTGCCAATAGACTGAACACATAGAGCTCTAGGTCATATGACAACAACTTTACCGTTGCGCCAAGGCTCCCCTTCTTATTATTGTCCATTAAGAAATAAAAATAAATCAAAACCAAACCTTCACACGATCAGCATCAGATAGAGGTCTTGATTGGACATCCCTATTAAGAAGCTCGGTAACAAATTCAATAACGGGCAATGGCTCAATAAAGGCTGTGGAGGACATATCTGCATTGCAAAGCAAATTTAGAAAGTAAGTCCAATCAACAACTCTAAATACATAATTAACTATAGCAAAAGCAATAAATTAGTTGTAGGAAGCAGCATCAGCATATTGAATATGAAAGCTTCATCTTCACAAATTTATAATTAGATCCAGCAATATATTAGTGACAATAGAAAGACAAAGAAACCAATGTGGATAAATTGAAACAATTACAGGATAGTGAAATACTTGAGAATAATCAGGAATTTAATTGAATATAACTCAATTCTTAGACCCAATTAGATTGGGGTCAGACCATGCAGCAAGATGAAAATAAAGTTGAAAAAAAATATATTTAAAATTGAGAGAACCACACTAACAGCAACGCAGCCATATAGAGTCTGAATCAACTGGAATTCAATTGAAGATAAGCAGTCAGAACAAACCAATAAATTGACATTTTTATAGCAAGCCTAGCATTGGTAAGGGTTAATTAATGTCTATTCACACAAGTCGACATCTCACTAAATCTCAATGATTAGCCAATATTTTGCAAGTTTCAGACAATAACATAAGCACTCAATTAAAATAAAATTGCATTATATGATGCAAATTTTGTGTTTTTGCAGAAGCTTCAGCCACAAACCTGCAAGTGCATAATTCCAAAGGAACCTGTAGCCTCATTTAGCCATGAGTCACCATAGTACAGAAAACTTAAAAAAGAATTTCAGTATAAACATTGATTTTTTTGTGTGTGGAATATGAAAAGACAAACTTCCGCATAAAAAGATAAATGAATAATTGAATATACTATTTTAGTTTAGAAGATTTCATTTATTATGCCCTACTCAATAGGATTGTCTCTAAAACATTGACAAATTAAACGTTGAATTGAAGCTGCACAGTGCCTATGATCATGGTCAGCTATGAAAAAGAATAAAAAGAAATGTTGGAAGAAAAAATTGGTGCAAACGAACTAGCAAAAGTAGAAAACAAAACACAATTAGACTAGCAAATGGACAGGTGGAATCAGTACCAATATTCAGAGAAAGACCCATTTGAGTAGGGCGAATGCTCTGGTAAAAACCTCTCCAACTTTCAAGTCCGTCACCAAGTTGTTGTCTTCTTCCCAGATCAGGTGAATAAAAGGACCGTCCAACAGGCAAATATCTGCAAAACATCAACACACAGCCACCATAGATCATTGAGTCATAAGTGAAACATTCAATTTATTCAATCCTTCTGATATGACCTGGCAGTAGGTAGTTCACGAAGTACAATATCCAGTACTTGCAATGCTTCTTGAGGAGCATCAGCCTGCCTCCCAGCTAAAAACATCCCAAGGTGATGAAGATCAATGCGAGCAGCTAATTTAATGACAACCCCAAATGTTCTCTGCCGCCTGGAAAAGAAAATTGATTATTCAATGGATTACTTTTTCAAAAAAGAAGGAAAATAGATTAAAACAATTATAAACATGCTTAACAATTGGTCTGATAAAACACCTTTCTGTCCCAGAACCATCATCCTCATCCACTAGAATGATCTGAAAATCACTTGAGGTAAATGGTAAAGGACCAGCAGTATATAGACTCTTCCTTCCATCATAAGCTGGAAGACGTCCTCCCAAATATGATTGCCTATAAAGCTGGACCAACTGTCCCATCACAGCACGATTTACACTGCGTGATGATACTTCAGGAGTGATTGATACCTGATATCAAATTTGTGCAATATACAGGTGAAAACTGAGCACATGAAAAAGAGCAAGCACATGTATTAGAAACACAAAGAAAACTCACATCATACTGGTGAAGGTCTTTATCAGGGAGTTCAGCAAAAAAATGGTTAGCCTTAACCACACATCTAACTCCCTGGGTACCTCTCCCAGGACGAACAGGGAATCTCACAGACTTGCTCGAAAAAGCAGGCAGAACTATTGGCTGGATTGCTTGACTAGATGAAGATTCACCTTGCACAGAGAGTTTCTGAAATGGTTCTGCAATCTCAGTAGGAGACACCTCCAACTGCCGTGAAGAAGTTGCCTGCACTGATCCAGGTTGAGTGGATTGATACGGAGCTTGCGTTGCTTGGTGCAGCTCGGGAACTGGTGGCCTGGAGGAACCTGCAGCAGAGGGGCCGAATATTCGTCCCCCAGCCATACCACGACCACCACGCCGTCCTCCATACTGTTGCTGATAGGGCACTCCACCTCTAAACTGAGGCCCACCCCGGCCTTGGTACTGAGATGGTGGAAAAGGCTGCTCTGGATCATGAGGTTGGGGGAGGCTGCCTCGCCCCTGGTAATACCCACCACCACCTCGGCCACCTTGTTGTGTCTGCTGAGGACCAGAAGCAACCCAACCTCTATCTCTACCAGTGCCCTGCTGTTGTGGAGCAGGCCCTCGCTCTGAGGGTCGTTGAGGTCCTGCCCGCTCTGCAGTACCACTTGTCTCTTGATGTTCTGAGCTCTCACCTGCACCCGAAGCATCAGTTCTGCGTTTCCTCACCATATTGTGAACTGCAAAAGAATGCAGAAACTAAAATGGGTAAAATAAAGAATAACAGTCAAAACAAGTAATTATACTAGTAAGAAGATCTATTTTCAAAATGAAATATTGAAACTATCATCGAAGTTCCACATTGAAACAATTAACGAGATGCAAATTTCGCTGAAACAAAGAGTTGTGACTCTACCGCAAACAAAACTTGAATGAACAAAAGTTACTACAATAACTGATTTCATTTCAATGACCAAAAGCTGGATTACTTTTTTACAAATAGGGGGATTTCAAAAGGCAATGATAGAAAGAAAAACTAGGAAGAACTTGAAATCAATCAAACGAACCACCACAATAGATATATTCTAAGTATGAGCAATACCACAGAATAATTCCTTATAGCTTCCTTGCTTGTAGATAAAACTAACTAAGAAAGATAAGTACATGAGGAAAATGCAGAACAGGTATTTTAATAATTTTACAAAAGTTGACTTCATATGGACCAAGAGGAATATAAATGTTACAACCAATCGCCAACACAAATGGAATGAACATACGCCCAAAATCTGGAGTGACTCCTCACGGCTATCTAAGAGGTACCCTATAGCTTATAACGCAAAAACTTTAGTAGCAAAAATGTAAATCCAGAAAAATTAGTGAGTAATGATCTATCTTTTCTTCAGAACATATTAATTTGCGATCAAAGTAGTACGCCAAGGCTCCATATAATAGTTATTGAACTGTCGAATTGTCATATTTTCTGATACATGTGCGATCACAACCAAAGCATTCAAAGGGAAAAGAGGACTATGGAAAAGCCATCAGACAGGCACCGTTGCAATAATAAAATTGAGCATAGAGATCAAATACATCCAATGTACAGTCAGCTAAAGATCAACATTTAGCGAACAAGTAAACGAGCTAGCGCAAGTTATTACGCTCCTAAACAACTTCAAAATCACAAAAATCTCTGCCTATCCTTGAGATCTGCAAGCATCAGCACTGAAATCGCAGATCTACAGTATCCTGAACTAAAACGCTAGCAGAAATTCTATCTTCCTCGCATCCTACACTAGACAACCGGATAAACGAACACAATGGCAACCGAACGCACTAAAACCAACCCAGTGAGCCCAAGAAAAATCAGAAGAAAGCAGATGAAAAACAAACAAAAATTAAAACGACGAAGCATCTCTCAGAACTAAACTCGCGATGCAGCCAGTTGGAAGCGGACGGAGACCACACGAAGCCGACTATGGCAGGGAGGAAGAGGGGCGCGGAGGAAGCAGCTTTACCTTGATCAGCGACTAGAAGACGATGGTGGAAAACCGCCGATCGTCCCTGGAAACCACCTCGTAAAGTGTTCTTTTAACTCGCAGATTTACTTTTCCAGAAATTGGCAATGACTCCGGCGCACTAGGGAGAGCTAAAGCGACACGTTGTTGCGGGCCAACGGAAGCGACAAAGCGCTGTCCGGAACGGCCCAATGGACCGGTCTGGACCGGGGAGCGAAGGAAACCAGGAAGTACGTCGGCGTGGTGATAGGGAGACGGCGACAGGCTGGGCCAGCACGTGCTTCCCGCCACACCCCCGACGCCGTATCATTGGCTGCGCCGTACGTCAGGGCGTGGTGCGAGGACGAGGATCCGCTGCAAGAAGCGGCGCAGCAGGCAGCGCCTCGACGTGATGCCGCTCTCACCGCCCGCCTACGTGTCGAACGCGGACGGAGCCCGTACGGTTCCAGTGTTACAGCCCGGACACTTCTCGTGATGGTTCTGAGGCCGGAGACTGAAATGGACGGGCGTGATGGAATCAAAGCGGCGGGGTATATGGGTCCCGGCATGTAGCAATGAATTTTGATTTTAAAAAATATTAAAATTAACACCTTGATTTTTTTAAATTTTTTTTGATAATTCATATATTCAATTTTTAAGATTACTTTGATCATAAAAATTAAATATTTATATTATATATATATATATATATATATATATATATATATATATTCTAACGGGAATAGCTAGTAGAGCCCTAAGTAAATGTTAATGATGAGCATATCCATGTGCTAGGAATATATTTATAAAAAATTCCTTGTATCATTTGAAGAGGTCCGGATATATGAAATGATTAGCACATGCATCTCACGACGCCAAACAGACAGAAGAGCTTGTTTATTTGTTATTTAGGATTTAGGATTCGTAGGGTTATTTTTTTATTTTTTATTTTTTTAAATGGTCAGGTTTATACTTTTATTCTTATTATTGTAAATTGGTAGCTTTTTTCCTTCTGTAAAAGGTAGAATCCGCCACCTTAGTGGTCTCATACGATCAGGGGCGGCTCAAGCCCACGGAGGGCCCTAGGCGAAATTTTTTTAAAATAAATGTTATTATTTTAAAAAATTTTCGCTCACCCTTTTTTATTCGGACTTGAGACCGACAGGGACGGCTCAAGCCCACGGAGTTTTATCAGTATTATTATTTTTGAGATATATTGATTTATTTTCTTCTGAATTAGTATTATCTTCTTCGTTTAAATTAAGATAAATTTCTTTTTGTTCTTTAGTATTATCTTTAATTCAATTGATTTTTTATTTAAAATTTCAATTATATTATTTTCTAAATTTTAATTTTTATTATTAATAACAAATTTATCAAGTGCACCTTTTTGAGATTCATTAAATTCTTCTATTTTTCTTTTTTTCATGCGTTTTGTATGTTCAAAATCATTTTTTTTAGTAGACATATTTATATTTAAATAATAATAAAAATTGAAAGATAAATATTTACTCTAATAATGAACTATCTACTAACAATTAATAATAAAACAGAAATAATTTACCTTTGTAGTCCGTCAAATGATCCACTGCTCTCGAACGATTCGTCAAAAGACTCGTAGAACAGCTGGATCAAACACAAAAAAAATTACTATCTAAAAGCTAAATCTCAGCAACAATAATATTGGAAAAAGGAAAAGAAATTGCCGGATCGGATCCGACGCCCAAATATGGAGTAAACAGCAATCAAGGAATCCGACGATCTGTAAACAGGACGCCCAAATACGGAGTAATCGGATCCAACGCGGTAGGGAAGACGATTTCGCCTGCGAGGAAGACGGCCAGAGGAGCGAGCCTCGCCGCGGCCACTGGAGAGCCTCACAGTCACGGCCAGACTCTAGCCGCCAGAGGGGCGAGGAAGACGGCCAGAGGCCAGAGGGGCGAGGCCCTCGCGGTTTCGCCGGCGAGGAAGACGGTCAGAGGGGCGAGGCGGCGAGCCTCGCGGTTTCGCCGGCGAGGAACAGAGGAAGACGGCCAGAGGGGCGAGCCTCGCGGTTTCGCCGGCGAGGAAGGAAAACCGTCGAAGAAGAGGACCAGAGGGGCTTGAGCTCAGTGCTCGCGTCGAACGGACGGAGGTGCTCCGTGCGACCGTGCTCAGTGCTATGATGCTATCTTGAGCTCGCGCCTCTGATGAGGGGAGATCGCGTCGACGTCGAACGAGAAGGGAGATGAAGAGTCGAACTGTCGCAAGTCTGTGAGATCGGCGTTGAACGAGAACGTCGAGAAGAGGGGAGAACGCGTCGACCGAGGAGAGGGGAGATAAAGGGGATATCATTATCGGGACGCGGCGAGATTTTCCGGATCGGATTTTAACCATCTATTACCCATTAACCCTAAATACTTTAAATTTTTTTGGGCCCCTTTTAAATCTGGGCCCTAGGCATAGGCCTTACCGGCCTATGCCTAAAGCCGGGCCTGCATACGGTCAATCCCACGATTATCTGTGAGAAGATAAATCGAGAAACTACAATTGATAGCTTTTTTTCGTGTGTATTTGTAGTGGAGATGATTTTACCTTTTAAAAGTATCGCGTCTTATAAGCATGTGAGAAACAAAATCTAGCAAGCAATGCCAATTTGTACCGGAGATATTTTGATAACTATAGTATCGTAAACAAGAGTGATTTTTGCCTTTGATAGGGCTGCAAGAGATATGATTTTTTTTTCCCCTAGTCCTATAGTTGATATGTTCTAAGCACATGCATACAATATTTAAACAACTAGTAAAGGTGATGTTAAAGGTGCTACGTCATCAGCCACATTGTTTGTTGTATTTATTTGATGGGTGAAATATAAAGTTGGACCATTCATTTCAAGATTAATCGGTATAAATTGGATATATGCTATTTAAAAAATAAATAAGAATAATTTATTCTGAAATAAGAGATGAGATGAACTTCCTAAATAATAAAGGTCCAAATCTCACATAAGACACATTACACGTAAGAGGTTTAAAAATTTATGATGCTAACCCTAGTGATCGGTAAAAAATATTATGAAACTGAATTGATCATCTTCTGAATTAATCAAACTATAAGAATACTTAAATTACTAATGATTTCATTCAACATCTTAGCAATTTGACAAATTAGATATTATTTTTTAATCATACTTGTAAAATTTTAATGGGGCTGATGGGGCATTTACTTTGAAGTGAGTGTCTTTTATTTTTATTTTATCCTCGCCGATAGGATTTCAAATAAGAGCACCAATCAGCCGAATCAAAATTAATTGTGTTTAATTTTTATTTATTGAGCTTGTTTAATTTTTTTTTTACTAAATTTTTTATCGGGCTCAAATTTTTTTATAATTTCTTCAGAAAAAAATGAAATTCATTACTTCAGCGGTCCTACATGATCAACCTCACGATTAATTATGAGAAGATAAATCAAGAAGATACAGTTGACCATGAAGGAGGAGGACATTGTTTCAACTTTACCGAAATTGAAATCTTGTTCATTTCAACAACTCTGTATCGTCATAACCAATTCAACTATGTCTCAAAAACAAATAAATTATGTCAAAAATGGGATTCAAACATCAACTTCAATTAATAATATTATTGTCCTTATAAATGAAATTAAAGATTTATCTAATTCATCAAGTTTATATTATTTTTATTTTTATTTTTAACCAATTATAAATAATTTAATATTATAAACAAGATTAAAAAATAAATAATTTAAAAATATATATAAAAAAAATCTATCCATAAGTTTATGAATATTAATAAAATTTAAATTTATTTATTATATATATATTTATTTATTTATTATTAAATGAATATTAATAAATGTTATCCAACTGAATACTAAATTTATTCATCTGTTTTTATCTTTTGGGATTAATTCGCTTTAATTTTTTATTTTGCAAATTATGAGAATATATATATATATATATATAAGTAAAACGAAAAATAAATAAATATGTAGAAAATTAAAAAAAAATTGTCTCTAATTTTTATAACAAAGTTCTATGGCGGAGACAGCGTTGCCTTTGACTTTGTTAACCCGCCATCGTGGAAAACCTGATGCCGAATTGCCGTGAAGGATCAAGTCGATCGACTAACCAATCGCGGCGACGATGACACCGCCGATCACATCCTCGTTTCTCCCTCTTTCCAATCCACAAACCCCACAAACTTCGTCGGTCTTGTTTGTTTTGTATCGATGGGGAGTGCGGTGAGAAAGATTTCAACCACAGAGTCAAATTTGATGGCGTCGGAATTGGCTTCAACTATTCATTCAACCATCGGGATTCAGTCGAGATCGCTCGGAGTCGAGTGCAGTTGGTTTGTGGCTGGGAAGGAGGAGCAGTTCGTGGCGATCCTTTTTTCCCTTTGGTGATTGAGGCGCGTCAGTATATTGGGATTTATTTATTCGTGCGATCAGGTTTTTGCTTGCTTTTGCGCTTTGTCTTCCATGCATGCGTGGGTTGTTGCTATGGGGGAAGAAAGAAACCCCACTTCGGAGTAAATTCGACAAAGGTTAGCTTTTGTTCTACATCTGCTCCGCTTTTCCAAGTTTTGGCTTGATTTGTTGATACGTTTGCAAACTACGGAAAAGAACAGCGAGTTAAATGATTCTCTTTGATGTGTGTATTATCTTTGAAGTACGTTTCGCCCTCTTTTTTTCAGTTATGGTTTCACTAGGGTTTTCTAATCGGTATTGAAGAGATTCCACTGATGGAAGCAGTTCCTCAGCCCGAGAGATCACCGAGAAACAGTCTCTCAGGTGGGGCTGCTGATTTGGATTCGTTGGATCAGTTGCTATCTGGAGATGGTTGGTTGGAGTTTACTGATGGCTTCCCAGCTGGTTCTCCTAACTTCATGAGCCCCTTCAATTCTTTGAGTTTTTCACCTCTTTTTGAGGTCAACCATGACGGCCCTAATCCGCTGGAAAACTGTAACCAAGAAAACATTGGTAGGCCTGGAGACGAAACCCTACCTGGAGATGTCGATATATTGCATTTCGTTGACCCAAATTCCATTGGACAATGCATACGTACGGTCTTCACTAGTGAGTTAAGATCAGCAAGTCCGAACTCAGAGCTAGGAACAAGTAGGTGGATTCAAACAAGGGATTCCAATTTCTATGTGAAAGAGAAATTCCTGCAGGCACTTGATCATATCAAGGAGACTCAGAGGGATGGAGAAGTCCTAGTTCAGTTATGGGTGCCTGTGAAGAGAGGAGACCGATTGGTTCTTACAACTTATAGTCAACCTTTCGCACTCACCTCCAATTCTGACAAACTTGTGAATTATAGAGAGGTCTCCACAAACTACCAGTTCTCAGCTGAAGATAACTCTGGCGAGGCATTAGGTTTGCCTGGACGTGTGTTTATTGGAAGATTACCCGAGTGGACACCAGATGTTCGATATTTTACCAGCTATGAGTATCCGCGTGTGAATTATGCTCAACTGTTTGATATACGGGGAAGTGTAGCTCTTCCTGTTTTTGATCATGGCTGTCAGTCTTGCTTGGGTGTAGTGGAACTAGTCATGACAACCCAGAAGATAAATTACACTTTTGATCTAGAGAATATTTGCAATGCTCTTCAGGTTAGACTTTAAGTTTATAAATATGCTTTTTCTTCCTAATTTTCTTTTCAGATGTACTGATATCTACATGCTTGCTATCCGCTTACAATGATTTTCTGATTATTCATTTCAAGTTAAAGTTTGTTTAAGTGCCAAAAATGTATTCGCACAAGTTATTTATGGCCTCAATTTAGCTATTTCTTTCTGGTATTTTGCTAAAGGATACTGGTATTTGCAGGAAGTAGACCTTAGTTCTTCTGCAGCTGTGACTGTTCCGCGGCTTAAGGTGAGTCATTAGACTACAAGAGCATTACACTTCAAGAATCCTACAGATTGTAAAAGCACTTGTTTTCCCCAGGTAATTAGTAATTCATACCAAGCTGCTTTATCTGAAATCCTAGAAGTGTTAAAAATCATTTCCATGATGCACATGCTACCATTAGCTCAAACATGGGTTCCATGCATTCAACAAGGTAAAAAAGGCATCCGCCATTCTGATGAAAACTATAGAGAATGTGTCTCCACTGTTGGATCTTCTTGTTATGTGAATGATCCTTCTATGATGGGTTTTTATGAGGCCTGTTCTGAGCATCACTTGCTGAAGGGACAAGGTGTAGCTGGTAGAGCTTTCACCACCAATCAACCATGTTTTTTGCCAGATGTTAGTGCTTTGAGTAAGACAGAATATCCACTCGCCCACCATGCAAAGATATTTGGTTTGAAAAGTGCAGTTGCAATACGCCTAAGAAATATTCTGACTGGGAGTGCTGATTTTGTGTTGGAGTTCTTTCTTCCCCCTAATTGCATACTAATTGAAGAACAGAAACTGATCCTTGACTCATTGTCAAGTACTATGCAACATGTTTGCCAAAATTTAAGGGTTGTCACAGCAAAGGAGCTGGCAGATGAGGCTACATTGCAATGGGATAAAGCACTTCCTTCTAAATTTTTGTTAGACAATTCTTCTTCCGAAGGAGAACCAGGTAAACAATGTGTCGCTGTCACTTCAATAGAAGCTCAGACTATGGAGGTGTCTAGTGATATAACACCTTTGTCCATAAGTACAGAAGAATCCTCAAAGGAAAAAACAAGCCCTGTTTTTTATGTTAAGGATGAAGTTGAAAGATTTGATAGTGTAAGCGACATAGATGAGGTTGAGGTGATATCACCTGCACAAAAGATATCTTCAAAGCTTAGGCTGCATCGAGTAGGATCGGAAAACAATGATGGTGATAATGAAGATTCTTTAAATTTTTACAGTAGCTGTTCTGATGCTACAACAAGAACAGAAAAGAGGCACAGAAAAGCACAAAAGACTGTTAGTTTGGAAGTTCTTCGTAAGTATTTTGCTGGTAGCCTGAAAGACGCTGCAAAGAGCATTGGAGGTATAATTCATTCTTTAGTAGAAATCCCATCGTGGATTGGATTATCCTCTACATTTCTCTTTCTTTTCAAATGTTTCTTTGTTTAGTTCTTTATTTTCTCAAAAGTATTTCCCCTTTCAAATATTTCTTTTCAAATACATTAGATATTTTCTTTGTTAGAAGATTTGTGAAGAGGTGAAACTAGGGAAGAGATGGATAACCACATAGCCTATATCCCTATGTATGAAGTGCATATCCAAAAAATTGTCGACTTATGTGCAAGGAGCCTTTTGTTGCCTAGGCTTATTGGGTGGTATCGCCTAAGATTCATATTCACTTTCTGACAAGAAACTAATGCAGTCCAGGACTGGTGTGCGCTAATCGGTTTCATTTTTTTCACCCACAACCAATTTTACCTAATTTTAATGTTCATTAATTGGACAAATGCATGCTTTTGGAACTTTTACTTCAGTTATTTTGCTTTCAACTATAGCACTGCAAAAGGCTGTCTGATCCAATTACGGAATCCCAAGTGACTGATGATAGTTGATGCCTATTATCTTTACATGTTCCAGTGTGCCCTACTACTCTTAAAAGAATATGCCGACAGCATGGATTAGCTCGATGGCCTTCCCGGAAAATCAAGAAAGTAGACCGCTCTTTAAGGAAACTGCAAGTTGTTATTGACTCAGTTCACGGTACTGATAAAGCCATCCAATTCAGTTCCCTGTATACAGATTTCACAACGGCATCTGTATCAGAGAAAAATTCATTAGAAGAACTCCAAGATAAAAACTCAATGGGAGGCTTTCCAGTTTCCAAATCAATTCAAAATGATCATCCACATTCTGATCAGGACATAGATGTGATAATGAGCCATCACCATTCTTCCTCTTCTCACTCATCGTCATGTAGTCAAACTTCGATTTTATGTTCATCTCCACATGGTGAAAAGCACTGTATTCAGATTGCAGGTGAAAGTAACATTGAGGAAAAAGTTGGTGACAATCAAGGGGCAAAGAGCCAGATGGACTTGCATCTTTCAATTAAAAGCACATGGTCATGTCCTCGATTTCAAAGTCATAAATCATCTGTTGAGCATTGTTCTTCTGGAAGTCTGTCACCTCCAGGTGATCCCAAAAGCAGTTGGATGATAGTTAAAGCCGCATATGGTACAGAAAAAGTTAGGATCCGTCTTGATCCTAACTGGAGCTTCGAAGAATTGATAGATGAGATTTTAAAGCGGTTCAACATAGGCATTAAAAATTCAGTGAATTTCAAGTATCTTGATGATGAGTCAGAGTTGGTGCTACTGACATGTGATGCAGATCTTCAGGAGTGCATTCATATCTACAGATCTTCTGATGCTCGAACTATAAAAATATTTGTGCAACCAGTTGTTACTCCAACTATGGCATCATCATAAGACATTTGATGCAGTTCATAATCAGGAGACCAATCTGAAGAAAAGGCTTTCTTATAGTTATTGGAGTTCTTCAAGGATAGAATAATCTTTGCGCTGACCAATGTCCAAGAAAAAATACAGTGGAATTTTAGGCAATAAACCAGAAGGACATGCTTAAGCTCCCAAGGTCAGTGGCATAGAATTGCTCAAAGATCACAAGGTATTAGAATTGCTTGAAATTGATAGAAACACAAAAAGGCGGGACAAAGATTGAACCAGGATTTGCATGTTGTTTCTGCTGGTTTTCTGAAATTTATTGAGAACCTGCTATTGCTATAGATTGCTTGATTATACTATTTGGTCTCAAGTGGTAGGATAATGTGAGGCGATCATCTTGAGAGAATTCTTTCGAACAGAATGAGATGTTTGCAAGATGACCAGCTTTTCACTAGTACAATGGTATAAGGGATGAGTTGCAAATAGTTTTGAGTTTTTGTTCCTCATTTTTATGGGGGCAAAAAGAGTTATTAACATACACCGAACATAGAATAAACATGGTATCTACTGTAAGACAGTAAGTTGTAAGTGTGTTTGATTCAAATTATCATGTATAACTTTGGTAATATGATTATCAGATAATTACATAACCAATATTATGAAGAATAAAACATAACTTATTGTTTGGTTCAGTTTAGATAATGCAATAAAAATTTATTTGTTTGGAGGTTTTAGTATATAACTTAGTTTACGGATTTTAAGATTTAAGATTTAAGGAATAAAATTTATAATAATAGTATTATTATTATTAATGTGTATATATATATATATATATTTGAATAATATTTTAAAATCTTTTATTATTTAAAATTTTTTGGGAATAAGTTTGTTGGATTTTAGACTATATTTATTATCTCAACTATAGTTAGGAGTTAGATCGATTCAATTAATCAAATTTTCCGACCGTTTTGTCGCCATCTCCGATCGTTTTGTCGTCATCTCCGACCGTTTCGTCTCCATCTCTGATTGTCTTGTCATTGATGTTGCAGTCTTGTGCGCCTGTCGCTGTCGGTCATCAGTCTTGCTCACGGGATTGGTGAGTTGTCCGCTACCTCTGGCCCTCAGCAAGCTTTTTGCATGAAAGAACGGCTGCAACGCCGAGTTAGCTCCGCCCTTGTTGCTCGTGCTCGACGATTGACCGTTGCTCGCCCTCATTAGTCGCACCCAACAATCGACCACTACTCGTGCTCGACTTCTCATTAACCCCGGAACCAAAAAAGCACCTTGCTCTGGCAAGGTAATCGTATTCCAGGTTATATGTCTCCTTTTTACTGATGTTGGCTGATGGGGTGGACATGTTGTATTACTCAAGAATCACTTATTACTTAAATCAAACAAGATTATATAATATAATATTAAATAAGTAATCAAGGTTATCAACAACAATTTGAACCAAACGCATCACATGGACCATCATCCATCCCTGTTGAAGATACAATTGGTGTGAATTCAGCATGAACCAAGACAAAAAGGTAACAAGAATGTTGCATATGAAATCAATGTATCCAAGATCAACAAACTCAAAGAGCACACTGCTAAGCAACGATATGTTCAAAGAGTATCGAAACAGATGTTATACTAGCAAGTGGCAAGATTTCCAGTGTACTCAGAATGAGTTGTTCACTTCTAGAGCTGCAATACTTGAAATTGTAAGTTGTTCTTGTTCCTTGCAAGAATATATTTTGTGGTGCCTAGTGTTGAACTTTCTTAATAACAAGCAATATATTCCTCCTATTTTCAAACAAGATAACATTTGCTCCAGTTGTTCGAACATCTGTTTGGAAAAATCTACTAATTTGCTTGACCATTGGGAGCCATTATTTGGTTGCGATGAGGACTACACATGTAGATGAATTGAAGAACCTGAGTTGTCACTTATGTCTCTTGGGGACAGGAAGGGGATGGAGAAGAGCTGGTTTTCAGGCTGTCTGTGGTGTTCAGTAGGCAATGGCGACCTCTATCAAAAATAACAATTAAATACAAGACATTAAACGAAACGTTTTAGATGAGAAAGTGATTATCAATTTAAAAAGTCAATTGTTAACCTACAAGACATGGAATCTCTACAAAGAATTATTTTTGCCATATGAATCGTTCCACCAACATCCTAAACTATAGTGCATTACAAGCAGCATGCGTGAGTACAATTCCAGGGAGAGTAGCAACCTACAATGCTACAGAGCATACTTGGATCAGATTTATCGATAAAAAGTGTACTCAAGGAGCAATGAATCACGAACCAGAAAAAGTTATCTCTAAGCCAACTTCAGCCGACGAAATAAAAGAATTCCAGGAAGAATTGGATGATCAATAAAATCGCAGAGTTAAGGATAAATTTGACTAGTCAGAGAGAATATCTTCAATCTCAGAATCCTCTGTTCTTGCAAATGAATCATAGTCCATCTCTGTATTATTAGATGAACTTTTACCTAAAGGTGCATACTCTCCGTAGTCAAGTTCAGACCAGTCTAGTTCTTCAGGCAAATCGCTAGATGTCGGCTTCCCTACATTTTTGCTTGTGATGTTTTTTTTATGTTGATCATCAGGGTTGCTCTGATTCAGCCATGCAGAAGATGCACGTTTCGCAGCCTCAGCGGCATCACAGATACAAGTTGATGGATTTTCATGAAATTCACCTCTGCCTGGTCTAACCTCCTTTGGCTCTCCCATAAATCCTCTCTGATGAGTGCGAACCTTCAATGCAAATTCATCCCAGCTCATGCTTGCTCGGTTTAGAAACAGCGAGTACAGCTTCTTAGCATTTGGTCTTATAGTCCTCTTGTGCCCAAAGTATCTCCTGGTGAATATATACAAGTGATCAATCCAGCAATGCTCAACCTGACACATATTGCAATTAGGCAATCGTATAGAAACAAAGTTCACCTTCTCCCAGCCAATATCCGAGCCATGTTGCCATTGTTGTTTGCTACAAAAGCATCGCTTCCATCACATACAATAAAATCAAGGGCAGCCATGCGTGATGAGAATGAAGAGAATGGTTCCAATTCCTCTTTGCTGGCTAACGTCTCTTTTGAATAAAAATTTGGAAAGAGGGTTTTCAGAGGTGCCAATGATTCATCACCACCATATATTTCACCGGATGCCACATATATGTGAACATCATTCCCGTAGCCCAGCCCCCTCAGCATCAGTCCTACCTCTTCTGGTGTTAGTGGGCATCTTCCTTGCCTCCGCGCCTTGTCAGGATTGCTTATCTACTCACAGTTAGTAACACACTTAGTTACCAAGGAACATTCACTAAAGAACAGGCCTACTGTTTTACTTACATGTAAAGTTTTCCACCTCTTGCGTATTGCACCAAGTTCTCTGATTTCCTTCTCTCCTCCACCATAGTAACACCCTGAGAAGGCAAGCATATCTGGTTCAAATCTGAAATTGAAACCAACCGAAATGTCACCGCACAAATCTCAATAATAGAAAAGGCACCAGATTAGGCACAGAACATAAGTTTGAAATAGGGACTGGAATATGTTGGATAGAGTTGGGAAGGTTGAAAGACAGTCTAACTAGCACAGTTGATGCAAACAGATGCATACAATTTTCAGGGAAAATCATAATGAATTGGATTGAGTAGGCAGATCATATCATGGGAATACATGTTTTTGACTAAATTGATCTAATTTGCAAGCAGGTAAAATTCTGTTAAAATTGAACCCAACCTGTGAAAACTGGAAAGATACACAGATCCAGAGTCTCTGTGTTTGACCCTTTTTAGATGTTTGAAAGGATTAATTTCACTCAGAATCATCATTAGGATCCATGCCCTCCAGGATTCGTCATTCCAGGTTGTAACATTTGCAATACGCAATTCACTCGTTGAATGCACTTTTTCTTATTTAACCTTATGATGCTTAAAATAAAAGGGAATTTTAAAATATTAATATACTTCCATTCATTTACCTAAGAAATCATTCCAATCCAGTGAAAATCAAACTATAAAGAGTTACATTTTATCTTTCTACCTTTCTTGATTTTGTTCTATTCCATTTTTGGAACCATTTGATTGTACCGAATGTACCAACAGTGTTTTTACAAGAAGAACATGAAATACAAATACATGATCTTGTTTCCCACAGCTTTCATGAATTATTGGTGCAGGTATGTTCAGCATCAATTTCAATACTAAACAATCATGGTCAAGTTATGCAGCTAAACAACCGAGTATTCTAGTCATAACTCTTTTATTGCTTTTTGAATCACAGAATTATCCACACACATATTTCTATTCCATTTTTGGAACCATTTGATTGTACCGAAAGTACCAACAGTGTTTTTACATGAAGAACATGAAATACAAATACATGAACTTGTTTCCCACAGCTTTCATGAATTATTGGTGCAGGTATGTTCATCATCAATTCAATACTAAACAATCAGGGTCAAGCTATGCAGCTAAACAACCAAGTATTCTAGTCATAACTATTTTATTGCCTTTTGAATCGCAGAATTATCCACACACACATATATTCTGAACTAAATCTCTATCAAAATAAACAAAATGGAATTGAAGTTTTACCTCAGGTGAAGGGCAATGAAGCGATTGCCTTTTTCCTTCATTCGCCGTATCAGCTTCTCACCCATTTCTTGTATTGGATGACTAAACCTCAAGGCATGATAATTAACTCTACATCTCAGCTTCTGCATCTCTGTTTCCAACTTATTTGCAAGTCTGTAATCGAACTTTGTAAGCTGGACAACCTGCATTTTACAGACATTTTCAGTGCAAGAAGACTAGAAATATTAAACTAATTTACCTTCAGAACACAACAAATGCTCATAAATTTACCAACTCTCATGCTACAAAAGTATCACTTAAAATACGATTGTTCATAGATTACCATTACCATAAGATTTTCAAATAAATGTTTCATGGAGATGGAATTACCAGAACCTAACTGATTGAGAAAAACATACAATACAAACTCATTAGATATACTATATTATACAGACAGTTAGTCCATGAGAACAGGAATTTACATGCTTCTTCATAAGAACAGGTAAGACCCGGTTTTGGTAACATCTTGGAGTACACTTCCGTGGAACCCGCATAGTGTATGGAGACCTGAAATATTTCCCGACCTTTTTCGGAAGTGCTTTTACGATTTTAACATCTTTTGAGAGGAATGAGATGAACCAATCAACATCAAAAATATCACCAAAATTGCTGTATATCAGAAAAAACAAAAGTCACAGCTTCCAGTCAATCTGCAAGTAGTAAGTTTCATACATATCTTTCCAAGTATCAACTGAGGGGTTTGAAGAGAACCTGGCATCCTTCCAGAAAGATCTCTGGTCCAGCTTTGGAACGACGAGTGTGGCATTCAGGATCCGAGCTGCAACAACAGCATCTATTATCTGGGACACATCAAAGTTCTGTCAATGATCTAGCGTTTCATCAAAGAAGTAGGCCAAGAGGTCATAATTGCACTACCATTTCACTAGCTATCATTTTAATCAAGCTAATCAGTATTGTTATAAGAGTCCAAAAGGAAAGCTGATACAACTACAAAAGCAAAAACTTTGGTGGCATATGCCCCAGGTATCTAAAACCAAAATTTCCTATGTGATATCACTTGATAATTGACATCCACAACATATTAGAAACTGAAACATAAACTATACACAAACACAATTGACAATTAAGAGTAGCAATTTAAAGCATGCCAAAGCCATATTTCTAGATTTATCAAATTGAATTTCCAATTGCATTTTGAATTTGTACCGAAATTCATTTTCCTAATGGACAACTAACAGAATCCCTTTGAAGTGCAAAATCCATGATAATTTATCTCAGGATTTTGAGGGTTGAATTCCAAATGGACCTCCATTTGCCCGAGAAGTCCCATTCAAGAGATCATTTTCTTTAGTTGTACCATCTTGATCACCCACTAAATTGCATTTTAGCATGTGCTCATTTTACTTAGTTCACCAACCACAACAATTTGGTATCAGGTCACTCATTTTAATTAGTACTAAACAAAAAGGTTTTAATTAGTACTAAACAAAAAGGTCAAGTCAAGGTCAGAAAAAAAAATCTGAAGGGGTTGAATTCTGATGCTTCTTGTTCAACAACCACTGAAATGTGGCTTCTAATACTAGAAAAATCAATTTGTTTCATCTTGTATGAAAAAGTAAAAGCTCTTTTATATTGCTCTTTTCAAAAATGCAAAGCATCCAATAACTCAGCTAGGGAAAACTACACGAAGTAATATATCTACGATATAACAACAACTAAGCCTTTATTCCATTAAGTGAAGTCAGCTATATGGACCCTTCTTCGCCATTGGATTTCATCCCCTACTATATCCACATTTATATTTAAATAAAATTTTGACCTATTTTATCATCACTAGCCAAGTCTTCTTTCGTCTCCCGCTTCCTCTATTAATGTGTGTATTTGTCATGAAGACATTTCTATAATTCTATGATTTAAGAAATTAAACTTATATCTAATGTAAACCAAAGGATTTGGAGAATACTTTAATAAATTGCCTGATGTATTAATCAAATGAAACAATCATCTGAAGATCAGGTATTCCTCAACCATTATTCAAATTGCATTACAGTCTTTAAATTTAGATATGAAACATTTAACTGCTTTCTGTTTTTGAAGTGTTTTCTGTTCATACAGATATTTTTTATCAAAACATATCAACTTCATAAATTAGGGAGTGTTTTTTGAACGAAAAAAAAAATATACAATGGTAGCTATCAAAAGAGGTGGCTAGGCTAGGCTAGGCATATTTTTCTCTAAATCTAAAAGCCCTTGGTAAGGCGATACTCCCATCAATGACTAGCAGTGTAAGCAGGAAGACGACTTATACAAGAAAGCTCCTTGTACGGTTACAAGTGTGTTGTGGTAAAGCAAAACAATGTTCATAATGTGGATCAAGATTCATATTCTCCATTAATATCTCTTTCTTCTACCCAAGTTGGCTATGAGCTCACTGAATAAACCAAGATTTTATAGAAGCAATCAAGACCACAGTATGTAGATACATATGTATGATGATTTTTTATTTTGGGAAAAAAAATGTTACAATGACAATAATGTATATCATCATTTGTCAAACAAATATATTAATATACAATTATTACATACAACAAATAAATCAACCTAAGCAATCATTGTAAACAAAACTTACATCTACCGGTTAATAATTAAATTAATCTCCAATATAATCCACAATTTTGTATGAATATTTTGTAATATAGTATATAGATCTGAGAAATACATGCAAGACAAAACAAACAATTTATAACAATGAATTTTGATCAACAATCAAATCAATAAACTGAAATGTTTACCTACTGAGCTAAGTAATACAGACAACCTGCTTTTGTTTGTCTATATCACAAAACTGAGTTAAGCTAACCAATATTAGCTTGAACCTAGCATGAACTTTAAAAAGATAGGAATTTTGTCCTACAAGATCCTCATACAGCCATAAGTGGAAGTCATGGGGTCCCTTGCAGCATAAGCTCATGAAGTGCATAAGCAGCTACAATAGGACAAATGGATATCATAAATCTTACGCACCCTATGTGCATCAGTCAGTCCATCCTTTAATAGATCTACAGGGGTTGACTATGTAACTATACCAGTCACAATTTATCCACCACATAACCATTATTACTATGCTCCATGATACATGATCACAAAAAAAATTGTTAGAATTCCTTATTTTAGTAAGGATCAATTGAGGTGTATATACAATCACCATATGCAACTATCAAAAATATTCTCAGGATAGCCAAGCCCCCACAATTTACCTCTTCTTTTGGAAATACACACACAATCTAGCGTCACCCCTTCCCCATCCCAATAAACCTTAAAAAGTATATGCACAACTCCTTAACTCTTCATTCACAGATTCTAAACACTACCATTAAATTGGTTCCAGCAGATAATGAACAAAGTAACACTAAGGATAGGTAGATTAATCTGATCTGTAGGACATGAAGCAGGACATACTAAATAAAAACACCGCCGGGTTGTCTAGACATCCACTGGAAATCGTGTACTAGATATATTGCTAAGTAGAGCCTGATGATATTTATTGGAGTCATGTGGTTCCCAAGCTGATGGATCAATTCTCTTATCAAGCTACGTTGAGATAGACAGTATTAGAGCAAACCTAATTATCAGTTGTGGAGCTCCAATAAAAAATTACTACCCTTGACATGTAGCAACAACCAATTTTGCCAACTAGGCCTTGATTCTAAACTTCAAGTTAGATTTGACACTTAATCACACCAGAGGTTGCTGCCTCAGCCATGTTGATATATAGAGCTAGAAGTGACAATATCGCGTCATTAAGGTCAATGAAAAAAATATAAATTTTAAAAATAATTTTACAAAGTGTAATATTAACTAAGCTCTCTAAAGAATTAAACTATGCGATATAAAAGTTATTAATATTTTTTTAATAAACGGCTCAATTCATGTCAATCTATTTCTATAATTGGGTTATGTTGTGCCACTTTCAGACTTTCTCATCTCTATTAATTGTATTTCGGATCGGGTCATGTTAGATTGCATCTAATATTGCCAATCCTATATAGAGCCTATAAGAGTCTACCACCATTAAATTTGGTTTAAACATTTTGTCCATCTATTTCAAGCACACCAAATTAATCAACAATTTTTCTTACTGAGCAGATAGGGAAGTACAAATGCTAAAGCTCAAGATTAATATGTATCAGTTGTCTCATGTCATAAGGGAGGAGATCAAAACCATTGCCAATTCCAAATCAGTATATTGCTTAATTGCACATAAGAATACAGCAATTCCTTGGTATTCTAAATCCAGTCACAATTTAAAGAGAACACCAATCATAGAAAAGGAGGGCAATTTATCAAGTTAACTAGATATTGAACCGGTATCCACCAAGAGGATGTACAATAAAAAGGGCAGCCCGGTGCACGAAGCTCCCGCCATGCGGGGTCCGGGGAAAGGATCCATTGTACGCAGCCTTACCTTGCCTTTGGCAAGAGGCTGTTTCCAGGATTTGAACCCGTGACCTCTAGGTCACATGGCAGCAACCTTACTGTTGCGCCAAGGCTCCCCTTCACCAAGAGGATGTACAATGAATGACTAAAATAAGTGATGGCCGACCATTTTTTCTTTACCAAAAACCCTGGTGAGAAAATAACATTCCTGCTGTCTAATTTAAAATATACTTGTTTTCAGGTTTAAACAACATACATGTCTTAAAGAATATACATACCTTGATAGTTCCTAGGTTGTACCAGAACTAAGACCTTTTATGCAAACAAGATGTGTAGTTGATATCCATTTTCTGGAGGAAATATAAACGAGAATGATTGCTGAAATTATGTCCCTATACAAGTATGTGGAGGCTTTCTAACAGTTATGTCCTTAAACCAACACTACCAGTTTATAAATCAAACATACTTTAAGAAAACTGATACAAAGAAGGAGTATCGTGAAGGTATTGATCATCAAGAAAAGGATACAACACACTCACTCCTGTTCTCTGTTGATTTAAACCACCACTAGTTCCGATCATCAAGTATCTATCACGATGAGTGACAGCGTTCGCTGCTGTTAAATTCAAGGAGAAAACAAGGCATCAATATGAACTGTTCAAAAATTAAATAATCTAACAGATTAATAGAATTTTATTGCCAAGATCCTAACATCTCATCAGCACATAAGTACTTGGAATATCAGCTTGGTATGTATTTCCACAAACCTGCAAACTTATTACTAGCATTGCTACACCCAACGTAGAACTTGGACAGTTTTGATCTCCAGAGATCATTCTTGACCCTCCCTCCAACAAACTAAGCAAAGCAATTGAGAAGAACAAAGAAAGAAAAGTAAGGGGAAAATCACATTATTTCCTTTGAATAAGAAGGACCCAACCGAGATGATGCATCCCCAGAAATTTTGGGCTACGATTAAAATGACCAGCAAGATATGACCCTTGGGAAGAAATGAGGAACTTTTCCCGTACTTTTTTAGAAGACAAGTAAGAGAAGAGGAACAAAAGTCGAGGGTTGCGCACCGTGAGATGGGAGGGGGGATTCGAGACTCCGCGGAGTTGTGCGCCAGCGAGGGACCGGTGGTCGAGAAGGGGCGGGGCGAGGTACGAGAGGAAGGCGAGGAAGATAAGTACGAGCAAGGTGGCAAAGGAAAGGATGGAGAGGGCGGAGGCCACCAGGGGTTGGCACCGGCCAGGGGGGTGGCGCCGCCTCGGTGGAGGCATTGCCCGCCGCTCTGCTTCCTTCACCTCCGCCGCTCGTTCGCCCGTTCACTCTCTATCGGAAGCGCGACGGAGAGCTCTTCGGCGGCCGCTTCCTATCGCGGGACACGGCGGACGGATCCATCGCCTCCCGGGAACAGTACAAGTTAAATAACGGGCGTTATAAGCTTTATTTCTAGAATATATCGGTGTCGCTGACTTGTGGGTCCCAATGATAATCAACTATTTTTTTATAAAAACGTAAATGTTTTTAGTTTCTTTTTTTATATAAATAGAATAATACCTTATTATATTTTTTATTTTAAAAGAAATTATATATTCTCACTTATCAAGATTTTGGATTGATGTTTTGGTAATTGTAAGTGCATACTTTTTATAATTTTAAAATTGAGTTTTGATGTTTAATTGAATGGGATAATTTTGATATAGTTTTATTATATGAATTCTATTTCTTTGATATCGTTTCATTTAGTTTATTTATTTTTTAAATAAAAAAGTATAATAATTATATTATTAAAATATACCAAAATGAATTTAGATGAGCATAAACAGTTTACTAATTAAAATTTCCACTTAAAGACTATATCAATTGATAATTAAATTAAAATAAATTTTATCCATTTAAATTCATATAAATTTTACTATTCCACTTAAGTTGCTTCCTTATAAAACTAAAATTATAGAAAATTAAATAAATAATTGGATTAACATTATGAAAAAAAACAAGCTAGCGGTATGGAAAAAAATAAAACCTAGCAATATGAAGCATGAGGAAGCGTGCCAAACCTCTTTCGGCATGGTATAATGGTAAGATGTTCAATAGATTAATTTAAGTATTCACAGTTTGAATTTCAATTACGGCTCATTGAAGGATATTTCCTCCAATAGAATGAAAAATCTAGGACGTTGATTGTTGGACAAGAAGTTGTTCGTACTTCCGGATTTACCCAAGTGGGCAAACCGAGGAGAAAGTCGTCCACTTCCAAGATTAGTTGAGCTCAAGTCATCTGATACCCGACCCCAATGAGGAAGGTATGAAAGGATTTTTGACCCGATAAATAATCGAGTAATCTAGTATAGGGATTTTCATATCTGAGTATGGAGGTGGATTTGGTAGAATCCTATCTGATTAAATTATAATATATATATTATATTTATTTATTTATTAAATAAAAATATAATTATAGGTGATAATAAGATATTTGGCTAAAGTATGAATATCCAACCCTTTGACGGATATGAGGATAAGGATGAAAGTTACATACCCGATGAGGAAAGAAATGAAGATGGGGATGGGGATGTGGATGGAAGATATGGAATCCGATCCAATCCAACCCATTGTCATACCTAGATTATCAACAAAAAAAAAAAAGAGGAGAAAGCATGCCAAATGCATTAAGTGTTAATAATGTTGAATATAAGTATTATTATCTTTGGAATTTTAAGTATATAAAATTCTATTATCCTATATTTTTGGATTAGGTAAGAGAAGGTTCATTAACAGAATGGGAGAAGAAAAGTAAAGGGAGGGAAAATAAAATATTTATGTTCTCCTTATTTGGAAAGGATGAAAGATTATTAACGTAATATGTGTTACATTATTTCAGAGAAAAGGAAGTAGAATAAAAATTAAATATATAAAGTTATAAAAATATCCTCACTTTTTAAAAAAGATAATGCATGTAGATTGTAACGACCTGGCCCATCTGTCCGTGGGAATTCTACTTATCCTGACCCCTATTTTTCTGTGGGCCATGGGCCGTCGACCATCGACCGTGCCGCTACCTACTAGGACTTTCCATCCCTGCCCAGTGAATTTTTGTCTTCTCCAGATTCGAATTCTAGACCTGCAGGCTAAAGTACTAAAGTTCCTTGAATCTGGTAACCAAGTGCGCCTTTTTATTGTAACGATCCGGCCCGTCCACCCGTGGAAATTCTACTTATCCCAACCCCTATTTTTCTGTGGGTCATGGGCCGTCGACCATCGACTGTGCCGTTACCTACTAGTACTTTCCACCCTTGCCGAGCGGATTTTTGTTTTCCCCAGATTCGAACTCTAAACCTGCAGGCTAAAATACTAAAGTTCCTTGAATCTGGTAATCAAGTGAGAACTCTTCTCACTTGGTTACCAGATTCAAGAAACTTTAGTACTTTAGCCTGCAGGTCTAGAGTTCAAATCTGGGGAAGGTAAAAATCCACTGAGCGAGGGTAGAAAGTCCTAGTAGATAACGGCACGGTCGATGATCGATGGCCCATGACCCACAGAAAAATAGGAGTCGGGATAAGTAGAATTTCCACAGGCGGGCGGACCGGGTCGTTACATAGATGACGAATGAAAAATTATAAAATTCTGTCAATGTTGCATGTAGAAGTTGGGATATGGAAAATTCTAAAATAAACAACATGTGCTCTTTGAATAAGTATTTGTCTTTGGAGGAGGAGGAGAAGAAGAAGAAGATTAGGGTTATCTGTTCTCTTGAGTCTTGTCCTCAAAAAGATTTATGGTGAAGGTCGCTGTCGACGTCTTGGAGTGCAGGCGGTTGGATATTAGACAGTGACGACACGCGTTGTGTGAGAAGAGACGGCGTAAAGACGAGATATCTAAATAGACGAATTAATTTAGAAATTAATATTTTAAAATAGGAATAGAATATTTTTGAATCTCCCTTCCTCTTTTACCCCAAATCGGAGTGTAAGAAATTTTAACGATTCATGAGCATGTTAGGGTAAAACTTACCCTTCTCTCCCCTTTCCCTCCTTAACTCACTCCACCTCAAATAAGGATCAAAATTATCCTTCTTCTTATTTACCCTTCCCTCCTCTTCCCTCACCTCCTCGCAAACAAAGCATTAGAGTCCAAATTTAAACATAAAAGTTTTTTATACTTGACACGACAAAGACAACAAAACCACATGGCAGGTCCAAGACTCAGTAGTAGTAGTACGAATCCTAACAAACTCAAGTCCAATCGAACTAGCTCTTTTGAGAACTCTAGTCAACTAGGCCCAAGACTTGGTCAACACACTTGGGTGAAGTCAGACAATTCATGATCAAACTACGATTAAGTTAATTAACTCATGATTGAACTCAAGTCAAGTCAACTGACTCATGGTCGAGCTTGGGTCAACAACCAAATCATGGCTGAGCTCAATCCAAGTCAAACCAAGTCACATTCAAGTTAAGTCTAATTAACCAGAGCTCGGACACAACACGGTAGTCACAATAGTGCTAGTTACAAAAAGGTCACACCCTTTGATAAAGAAGAAAGAGGTATGTCCTTCAGAAATCTTAGCCACCTATTTTCTTCCTATATAAAATAATGGTGACAACATTGAGAGGTACATTGTGATATTGACATTTATAGCTAGCTTTCACTTTGTTACTATCTTCTATCTCCTCTAAATTTTTATTTGGGCGTCGAAGGGGTTCCACACACCTTAACTTTTTGGACCTTTTAGTCATCGTCGTTAGAAAACTTTACCAGAGTCCTTACCTTGCTCGGCCTACAACTGACCTGACAAAAACTAACCTAATAGTTAACTTGATGCGCATATGGTGAAGTTGACCTGATAGAAATCAACCCGATAGAAGCCCGACCTGATAGAAGTTGACCTGATGTGCATCTGACCTACCAAAAGAATTCGACCACAGATACATCGAGAAATCCTCCCATCCCCTAGTCTCAAACTAAATCAATACTCATCAATCCCCTAAAAGAAAATAAATAAATTTATTTTTTGAAAAAAAATCTCTCAAATTTATTTTAAAATTTTAATAATTTTCTAATATAAAATTACTTTTTGGGAAATGTATGTATTGTTGTAATTTAATAGAAGAAGAAGAGAGAATTGAAGAAAGAATTGTCTTCTATTTTATTTTAACCAAATTCTCATATAAAAATGAAAAAAATATAATGATTTATCAATCAATAATAAAATTAAATCAATCATCTATTATAACACTCCCCCTTAGATGGTTGATGGAGAATCCTGTTAGAACCGATAGAATTAAAATATCTCCGTAATATTATGATATTGTCCACTTTGGGTTTAAACCCTCATGGTTTTGTTCTTAGGCTCTCCCCAAAAGGTCTCATGCCAATGGAAATATCTTTCATTCTTTTAAACTCATGATCTTTTCCATGTATTTTAGATGTCTAAATCCTCGACCCACCAGGACTTTCTGATCCTCGGTTCACCCGACCTACTGGTCCTCGGTCCACCCGACCTACTAGGACTTCCTGCCTAGCCGCAACTAGAACTTTTTGCCTGGTGTCTGGTCCTCTTGATCCAAACACGGGAGCACCCACTTCCTTTTTTTTTAAGGTTCAACCCACATGATTAGATCTGGATCATGGCTCTTCTGGCAGTTAGTCTGGTGAAGAGCGGTCAATCGCTAATGTCATGATATTGTCCACTTTGGGCCTAAACTCTCATGGCTTTGTTTTTGAGCTCTCCCCAAAAGGTCTCATGCCAATGAAGATATCTTCATTATTTTAAACTCATGATCTTTTCCATGTGTTTTAGATGTGGGACTATATTTGCACCCTTGCAACCTAACAAATCTAACTCTGCTTCATTAAAACCTTATCAGTAAAACCTAGTGGGAAAACTTGAATGAAGGAAACAGAGTACAACATTAAATACTCCTCTTCATTTTAATCACTAAAAATCTTTTAATTGATGTATTCCTGATCTTTTAATTGATGCATCCCTATCTTGTGCACTAATTTCTTGAATATTAATATCGACAATGCTTTTGTGAATAAAAGCTACATTATCGCTAGAACGAATTTGCTAGACATCAATATCATCTTTCTTTTGGGGTTCATGTGTGTAGAAAAATTTTAGGGGAATATACTTTATTTTATTCCCTTTAATATAACCTCCTTTTAGTTATGCAATGCAAGTAGCATTATCTTTGAATATAGTCATTAGGCTTTCTTTAATTGTTGTTAGTTTGCATGATTCTTGAATATGTAGCGTCATGGATCTTAATCATATATATTCTCGACTTGTTTCATACATTGCAATGATTTCAGAGTGATTTGACGATGTCGTTGTCAAAGTTTATTTAACTGACTTCCATAATATAGTCCCCGGGGCTATGGTGCAACGGTAGGACATCCGAGTTGTAACTCAGAGACCCGCGGTTCGATCCCCAGCTATGGCGTATTTGCAGAAATTTTCCTCCAAATGGGGAACGCAATCAAAGGATGCTGAGCATCTGGATTGGCCGCCGTATGCGCTTCCCGATTTACTCTGATGGTCGGTGGGAAACTTCCGTGGGACCGGACCGGCCACCCCCAGAGATGTGGCTACTGGGACTTCCATAATATAGCAGTGTCTCTTCGTGTAAATACATAATTTGTTTGGGATCTAGCTTTATGTGGATTTGAAAGATAAGATAACCTACATCTGCATAACCTACTAAAAATGAATTTGATCTTATCAATTAAAATAATCACATGTTAGTTATACCATGAAGGTAACGAAATATGTGTTTTACACCATTCCAATGTCTTCGGAAGAGTTATATTTTGCTAGAAGGTTAACAAAAATGTAATAACCGGGCGAGTGTGATTAACGAGATATAATAATGCACCAAATGCACTAAGATATGGTACTTCTAGATCAATGATATGTTTTCTCCTTTTTATAGTGGACGAAAAAGATCTTTCTTAGTATTAGATGATCGAACAATCATTGGTGAAGGTAATGGATGTGCTTTATCTATAAAAAATAAAAATAAAAATTATGTATAAGTTTATACCTTAAAGAGCGCTCGGACTGATAACTTATTATAATTTAATACGTAGAAGATGAAAGAATTATCTTCTATTTTATTTCTATTAAATATTTCTATTTATAAGATAATAAAATCAAATTAATCATCTATTATAATATTACCGTATAAAATATTAGAATTCATTGTTAAATACCCGACAAGACCACACTATACAGTTTGGTTTATTCTAAAATAAAAGCATATCTTTACAACATGAAGTTCTAGAGAAAATCATTCACACGACGATATTTAATTTTACAGCTCGGATTGCACTGTCTTTCTACTCCGAGAAGAATGGACGTTTCATCCAAAGTTTTCCTCGATTTACTTCATCGTCAACTGCTTTTTTTTTTCTTTCAATTTTTTGGCTTTGTCCAAATCTTTCTTTCTATCCTTCTTTTTTTTTGCTTTTTGTTAGAAGAACTCAGCATCGTTTATTCACCTGATTGTATTGTTCTGTGCATTTCTGCTTGTTCTTCGAGTTCGTCGAGCTCAGAAATTGAGAATGGTGGCGTAGGAAGGAGAGCAAAGCTCCACCATCCATGGACTCCGCAACTGAGTCAAGAACGGGTCCTGCAGCCACTCCAGTCCGGTGGGCTTCGGCACCTCCAGCTCCGGCAGACTCGGCTTCCGGCTCGCCGCTGTGGAAGCGTAGTCCACCTCCTCCTCTTCGTCGACCAGCGCCACCGCTGCGGCCGCGGCCGCCGCCTCCTCCGCCTCGCTGCTCCCGATCACGATCACGTCATCCAGGAACTCCATAGACTTCAGCTGGAAGCTCTCGTCGATCGACCAATCCGGCCAGGACTCGGTTACCGACTCGCAATTCTGCGACGGCGACAGCGTCGGCGCCGCCACCTCCATCGCCGCCGCCCGCTGCTCCAGCTCCTTCATCGACGTCGCCTTCCTATATATCTTGCACAGAACTATGTCCTCCTGATCATCACATTCACAAACCAAGTTCGAGATCGATCAGCCCACATACTTATTATGCATGCCCTTCCCGACGGTCAGGTCAGTATCGTTAACGCGCCAAACCTTGGGCGGCGGACTGACGGAGTTGTTGGCCGTTGGGTCGGGGAGGCGGTACTCGTTCATGACCCAGTCAGTCTTGGTGCCGCGCGGCGCCCGGCCCTCGTAGTAGACCAGCGTCTTCTTGAGGCCGATGAGCCGCTTCGGGTCGAAGGCGCTGCGGACGGGCCGGTCACTCCCGGTCGCCTTCCAAAACCCCCTCTCCGTCGTCCTGCTCGGCCGTCCGCCGCCGTTGGCCTGCTTCCGGTCTCTCGGCACGTAGAAGTACCATTCCTTCTCCCCTATCTTGGCCAACCCTGCCCGCATCAACAGATTCAACAAACCAGAACACTCGAGCTCGCTCGATCTTAATAAAAGAATCTCAATCACCTACCGGGAAGCTCCCAAGGATCATAGCGATAGAGATGAATGGTGGTGATGATCTCGAGCTGGAGCTTCTTGCCCTGCACCACGCCCTTCAAGTAGAAGTCCAGCAGCTCCTCTTCTGTGGGATGGAATCTGAAGCCCGGAAGATCGAGTTCCATGGCCAACTAACTAACTAACTAACTTCAATCAACAGTTCGATCGCTCTGCTCTGCTCTGGTTCTTCCTCGATGCTTCATCTGCGTTTGCTCATATACTGGACTGCCTCACACATCCCGAAAGCGACCGGATGGAACTTTGCGAGTCTAAATAAAGTAGAATAGTTAATAACAAGGTCGTGAATTGGACTAGCGATAGCGATCCAGCATTCCAGTTTTTACCCGATGCGAAATCGATAGAGTTGGTGTCTTTTCTGCTGGCTTCCTTCCTGGTAATTGAAAATGCTGCGAGTTGCTGTCTAAAGCGAAACGTATGGTAAAAAAACAAGCCCGCCGACTAAATTTTGCTAATAATTAAGTGGGCTTGACCGTTAAGTTCTATGGTTTAGTTGTTTAATTGTATAAGAAATGTAAGTTTAAGCCCGATCCATGGTCGTATTAATCTTTAGCTTGTGTTGGAAGGATTGTTGGAGAGTGGACGTGTTGAAGTAATTAAAGACAAACTCTTATGTTCTAGATCACTGTGGATTATATGAATTGTTAATGTATACATGCCATTCTCGTTGTGCCTGTGCTTATGTTTAGGGAGGAGATTTTATTTTGTCCACTTGTCAGCATATTCTTTGCCTTTGCCCAAGTTGGCTCTTATAAATCTAAGTTCACCCTTCAAGTATGATTATTGGGTTTTGAAATTGTAACATCTACTTCAAATATGAGTATTATTGATGAAATACTTCCAAAAGGTATATATGAATATATGTGATGACCCGGGTAATAATGCCCTTTCACTCCAAGATCTAATAACGTGTTAGGGTTTCAAAGCATAGTTTTCTATAAATGGACAGCTAATGGTATGAAAATGAAATCTAATATCTAACTCTATTTTTTTCCCCCTCCTTCTTCTATATTTTATTATTCTATTCCGACATCATGATAACTTAAGCATCATAGGCGCATGATGATCCATATAGATTCAATAACCTATTAGAGTTTCAAAGCATAGTTTTCTGTAAATGGACAGCTAATGGTATGAAAATGACATCTAATATCTAACTCTATTTTTTTCCTTTCTTTTTTTTATATTTTATTATTCTATTCCTTTCATCCCATCACGATGACTTAAACATCCTAGGATCTCATTGAATGACTCCCGGTACCTCCTGGCACAAGATGATCCATATAGATCCGACGATATCGTACGCATGATGATCCATATAGATTTTGACCTGCATTAATATAATTCACAACATATTTATATAAATATGGACAATTCGGGTCATATATGAGTTGATTACGATCGAACAGAGTTGTAAAAATAGACAAAGATTCAAATCTCGACGAAACCGAGACAATGTCCTCCTCCTAACCAACTGCAACTTCTCAATTTACCTCCTCACATGTGATCGTGGGACAGATTGTATGGGTCCATAAGTGAAATTGATTAAATTCTTATTCAAAAATCCATAATTCAAATCCATGGTTGAATCATAATGTGAAGTATCACCTTTTGCATCATCACGCGGTTTTTAACTTCATATTGACTTTGTTCCGAGACAACGCAGCATTCATAACCAGAACAAATGAACGATATAAAAAAAATCCATTTTTGACCAAACATTGCCTTCATAGATTCATTCAAGATATCATTACCGTATCGAGTGAGATATCGTAGTTTTAGAAATCTATCAGTCGCTCTCGTTGACTTGGCCTCATATGATCTGGAGTCATGAACCTGAACAGCCACTAATCACGGGCAGCTAAATGCCAAGTACCGTTCGCTGTGTGATGATGATTTACTTCCTCTGGACTTGATGCTGTCTACCTGTGAAGAACGAAGAGACTTCATGGTCAGTCACACCCTGCTTCACTTCCTAAACATGTATAACAACAGAGTAGTCTGTTTCTGGAATACAAAATATTTCCGAAAAATTGTGCAGACTCTGAAGGAGATAGAATTGCAGACAAGATTTTAGCAACCAGTCGCCGGGCATTGTAATCAGGCTACGAAGACTTGCAGAGCTGCTGAGTGACTTGTGTCTTATGAGTGCATGCTGAGTTGGGTCATGTCATAACCATCAATCAACACAACAATAAGCATTTTTGGAACCAGTCGAAGTCATCTTCTGCTTGGCTTTATTGAAAAAGGCTTATTCGATCCATCAAGCTCGTGTGATGTTCGACCTTTTTTATCTGTTGACCCACCCAGGTCATCAGACTACTTTGTCTTCCTCTGTCTGTGCATCCCACTCAAGCTGTTTAACCTGTTTGATCTTCCTGATGCATTCAAACTCATCATTGCTTGATCCATCTATCCTGCAAATCAATACAACAATGGACAAGAAAATGGTAAATCCATGTTGCTTTGATTAGTGCCTCACCATATATAACTTAGCTCTGTTTGGTAGTTCCTATGCATAAAGATAATTATTTTACCAATTGCACGAAGAATGAATGGCTACAAACAGAGCTAGCAAACCATTAGAGAAAAATCCACATTCCTAATTTGTTCTTTTATTAATTTAATTTTGCAGTTAGGATAGTGTGTGAATTTGTTATTTTAGGATATGATTAATGGCATGCTAGATCTGTCACTAAATCTAGTAAAGAATTTTACTAGTTATGTGATTAATGCCATATTGGATATATTTTAAAAGGGATAGATTATCAAGAGGCTCTTCCGGAATTAAGTACAATGGCTCAATTAAAAATTCTATTGTCACAAGTGAGGAATCATTAGATAGGTTAGGACCACTATCAAGTCGATTGTGTTGGGTTGCAAGGGTGCAAACATAGTCCCACATCTAAAACACATGTCATGGGTTTAAAAGGATGGAAAGTATCTCCATTGGCAGTCTTTTGAGAGCCCAAGAACAAAACCATGAGGGCTTAGGTGGACAATATCATGCTATTGTGGAGATACAGACATCCTTGGGGACACTACAATCAGAGCGAGGCCGCTCTTCACCGGACTAACCGCCGGATGAGCCATGATCCAGATCTAACCATGTGGGGACCCTCGAGAAAAATAAAGGAAGTAGGGGAGGCTTAAAGTGAAAAATGAACCATGAAAAATGGTAGGGGAGCTTCCAGTGGTCCTTTGTTTGGGGGAGATTGTTGGGTTGCCAAACATCCCACATCTAAAACACATGGGAAAGATCATGGGTTTAAAAGGATCTCCATTGGCATGAGTTTTGGGGAGAGCAAGAACAAAACCATGAGGGCTTAGGCAAGTGAGGACCCTATCATTGGATAGGTTCCAGCACCTTTTGGGGAGAGCTATCAAGTCGATTGTTGGGGGACCCTACAGATTGTTGACTGCTTATCAAGTCAGAGTAAGGAACCATTATCCACACAGTTTTTCACAATCCCTTTGGCAAAATTCAAGTGGTGTCTGCTTAATAATTCATCTCAGACATTTCATGTGTACTGGAATTTTATAATTTCTAAAAAACTACTGCTGCAACCTACAACACTTGAGGATTTATCTGCCAGGTGCTGAGAGCAGCGGCATTCAGCTGCAGTAAGAGATGATTTCTAAAAAGCTAGAGAATGCATTGTATACAAGTTGCAAGAAGGAAATTTGCAGTGCAAATAAGATAGCAGAGGCGTATTTAGAATGCACATCAATTGATGATTTAGTATGGTAAACTTTACAAAGTTAAGATCCTACTGATTACTGAGTATCTCTATCTCCATAGAATCTATAGTCTAAGTTCTACATTGTAACTTAAGTGACTGTGTTTCTTTCTAGCAGAGACTTACAATGGGGGCAGTATAACTGCATAGTTTTTTTTTTTTTTTTTTTAGTATAACTGCATAGTTGGAATCAGCATTTCCCCTTCAATAATAATATTAAAAAATGTACTCCTGAAATGCTCAAGAAAATAAAATCTTTAGAATGTTCAGAGACAGATCACCCACTGATCTCAATCCAATCTAATTAACCAAACATAGATTAAACTTTATTTTATCCCATTCCGCATTACTTCAGAAACAAAGTGTCACTAAATAGCTGGTGCTAGAGCTGCACATAATTTCACCTCCGAAAGTACAGAGCTAAGGAAAATACATGACCAAATATCCATCAGGCACCAGATTATGGTAGCACTAGCATAAAATATGAATTAAAAAAAAACAAAAGAACAGAATATAAGAATTTTAAGTTATAAAAATAAGTTAAATCTGTGCTACTCTAGTGCAAAGGGATTACCTTGGCCTTCCTAACAAAAATAAGCAATTCAGCATGCTTCAGTCAGTGCCTACATCAGATTCTAAACAGTCATGTGCTTATCTAGATTTCCCATCTCTGCCATAAGACCTTCAGAGTTCATACCCCATTTCATCTGCTATCCTGCTGGTTAATTAGAACAGATAAGACTGCAGTAAATCACAAGTCAATGAGCATAGAACCAATATTGTAAAGACACTGTTTCTGTACGCCAACTGCACAGCAAGGTTGACGAACCGATTAGCTTATGGACCAATCAGAGCAGCATGAAAAGTACAGACTGCAGTCGAGAGGTGGAGCTGAGTTAGTGGTATGTGATACTTTGGCAGAAGTTCTTGTACAATTACATAAATGATTGAAAAGGTGATCTGGGCCAGTGGTAGACCACTACTAGATTTCAGTAAGAATAGATCCAACACAGATATGGATCTAAGTTTCTGGCACAGTTGTTTCTCAATTTCTTACACACTCAATGGGGATGTCAATATTGAACTCGGAGAATCAATGTCAGAATATCGATGAGGATGTTCATATCCAACTTAAAGGAACGGTGTTGGAATTTCAGGTGTGTGATACACACATGGAGATTCGAATATTTCGGAGCTAGCAGCAAATTACCTAGTCTACTCTCAAATACCAAGACTTAAACCAACTAATCATCATATACCACCTAACTTTCCGATATTGCAGTTTGGAAATCATTTTCCTGTTGTTTGGTCCTTCCATTGCAATGATATAAAGCTACTCAGACCTTGTAGGTTGCACTATCTAGAGTGATATGCTCGTGATATGGATCCTATACATGATCGTGAATCATTGGAATCTTCACCTATGAAGGTCATGCCAAGTTTTCTGCCAATGTTTTATGATACACTCAGAAGTTCATCTCAGATTCATTTCTCCTATGCTCACTCTGAGCTTTTTGGAAATGACTTTGAGAAAGAACAGCAAACAAAGGATACATATGAAGTGGAGCTGGTTCATAGCCTTGATCCAATTGCCGAAGGTGGAGGAGCAAATATTTACCCAAGCATCTGATGATATATGCCAGAGACAAACCTTTAATCTTATGACAGAGCTATGGCTCACATTCTTCCAAGAATAGTAATCTCAACAAGGTCAAGTAGTTGTGTGGATGATCAATCAAAATGATGCAATATCCTACAACTCTCTTGCCTCCCCTCAGCAAATCTGTGTCTCTTCAGTTTGTTTGTAAAGTACCTCATATGCTTTCATGGTATTAGCAGAAAAATCTTTTACAGCTTCAAAGATATGCCTCAAATTGGACTGAAGACTAGTCACAGCCGATTCATGATGCACAAGTTCAGTTGTTGACAAATTATCACCAGAAATTATCATTAATTTTTTTCTCTGTTTAAGAAGTTCTTCTTGTTCATTTTCCATTGACCTTAGCTTGCTATCCATATTTTTGTTTATCAACAATCTCTGCTGCAGCAAAACTTTGTTCTCTTTCCAAATATTATGAACAGTATCAACAAAATCCTTTGCTGCTTCAACAACAGCTTTTTCAGATACCATTTCTATGCTGGAAGACCAATAGTTGCAAATCACAAATACAGGAGGTGCACCTAATCTTCCAGGAGAAAAAGGAACCACTCCATCATCTGTAACCTCTGGTTCATAATGGATACCTTTCTTCAGCCATTCATTCAAAGCACTGACATAGATCTTTTGAGCGCTAACCCAAGCAGAGAAATTGGCAATCCATTCTGCCATCACCAGTTCTAATTGCTTTACTGTGTCTGGACGAGTATTATCAGAAAGCTTTCCCCCAGACACAATAGAGTCCATGTTTTTTGTCTTGGATATTGCTTGATACTGAATATGATGGCATTCTGATATAACTTTCCACATCTCCTTAAACCTGAAAGGTTAAACTGACAATAAGAACTTGTTGCATGAATAAGAAAGAAAAAACTAAAACAATCTATAATTGAATTTTGTTACAAATCCATGTAATCCAGCATAATCTACACTATTACATGCAAGCTTAAACCAATGATACATATTATCTCACCTCAATGAAGCATATACAATCTCAGACTAGATTAGCGTTTGGAAATTTTTGTATAGGATTATACCATAATGATGAAACAATATTTTGATAGTTTACATCTAGTCTCTAGAAGCTCAATGGAACAGATACAAAATTGATACTAATCACTATTAGATTTATTTCAATGGCATGTAAGACAGCAAAAGGAAAAGTCAACTGATATTGTTGATATATTTTTATCAGACCTACAGACATTTGTTGATTGCACCCGACCAAGCATAGAAGGGATAAACTTTGCAAGTCCTGATACTAATTTCACCCGACCAATCTGCTGCGACAGTTGTAGAATTATCAGAGGTGATTATTTCATATCCTAATAAAGTTCAATTAGCAAATGAAGAAGTCACATAAGACATCAATGGGAGAAAATTTAATCCATAGTTGAAGAAGAAAAATGGTCATTTAACCACACACTTGGACATGGCCATATGATGAACTGCTAACAAAAGAAAAGAAATTAATCAAAACTGAAAGAAAGTTTGATCAACAATAGAATTTTTATTTCAAAATTGTCAAGATTATTTTAATTAAAAGTTCAGGAGATCAAAAAGGTCACATAATGTGGAGACGCACTTCCTACACAAATCTTGCAATTGATTAACTTGTCCATCCATTGATCATATTTGAACATCTCTCTATCATCTTAATCTAGCTCTGCTCATTTCTACATATTTGAGCAATCATATTTGCACCTAGATAATAATAGTTTTTGTTTTTCTCGCTTCACATATCCATCATATCATTATTGTCTCTATTAAAATAACTTTTCATTTTTGTTTGCTAATTATTCTACACTACCATATAGTGTACCAAAGGAAGTATAAGTAAAGGTATTTTTGATTGGTCAGTGTTATCCTGTAAGGAACTGCCCAACAACACATAAAAAGATAGTATAAAAGAGACCAAACCACCAAAATAGGTATGTGAAGTTACGGTAAAAGATTAAAAAAAATTCAGATCTGGGAACAATTAGATATAAATCTAATATATAATAAGAGAAAATAGATTAAAATGATTAAACATGCTCAAAGATTGTTAATAAATTTGTTAATTAAAGAATTATTATAGGGTGTTATTGAGAAAAAAGAATACTAGGACTGTGCATAAGAGTCTATAACTTTAAGACAAGTGTTACTATATCTTTTAAACTCCTACTTCTTTGTATCCAAAGGGCAGAATACCAGATATAAGATGAGCTGCATTGTATGCAAATAGTTAAGCTACCAAAGCTTCCAACATATTAGCTCATATCAGATTCAAGTAAAATTGTGTGCTTCCTCTATTTTATCTTTGGCAGGAGTACCTATTCCACAACAAATATTTCCAAACCAATAAGATAAAGGTGAGGGAATAATGATTATCACATACCCACTAATTAGTTCTTTAATTAGTAGCCATAATTCTTCATCCCTTAACTGACTGATTTTACTTGAAACTGTGTTCACAACCTGAATGGCTACTCTTATCTTTGTAGATAGCTTCCTGATGGTAGTTTCCACTGCACCAAGCCTTTCAGCTTCTGCACCCCTTTCACTCAAGTGCGTCAAGTATTGGAGTTTTCTTTCATATAGCACCCTCATCTCTTCTTCAACCTGCCATAAGTACAACATAAGTTCATAAAGTGAGTCAAACATTTCTCTTTCCTAATTTAGTATAAGAAAAATGTTCATGGAATAAATGTTTCTAAGAAAATGAGACAAATATTCAGTAGAATACTTGGTAGAGACAAAAACTACAATTAAAGATTCCATGAAATATCTGAATTTCATTCTGCAATATCTTTGTGGGGTATGCAGGAATTCTCCAGCAGGATGCCTGCAATTCACATCAAAATATTTTTGGAAGTTGCTACATTATAAGGATTAGATCAGATAATTTGTCCAAATTACATTTTGTATGAGTATGACACAATGAGCAAGAATGAATATACAGCTACTTAGGCATATAAACCTATTCATCAGGAAATAGATGAATTCAACCACTGTGGTGCTGTAATGGATTGATTCGAGAACAGGTCATCTAAACACGATTCCTATTTCAGAATTATGACTGACATATTGCAAGCATAATAGCTATGGTGACATCAATAATCAAATGTGGATTCGGCCCTAAAATGCAAATGTCAGTTACATGCTATTGCTAAATGTTGAGCAAAAATGTCCTTGAGAAAGGTAAGTCGCCGTTGAAAGAAAAAAAGGGGGAAATTCTCATTAAGATGTTTGGCCAATGGAATAAAGATATAATTCAAGGATTACTTAGGAAGGGAAATGGGCAAATAATCAAGTGCTATAACTGTTATTACATTTCTGTAACAGCCCCAGACCCAGCATTTTTAGTTCTCTCAAATTAATAGCTGCCTAGTTTCACACGTTATTTGCTTGTGGCCACTGCCTCCAAATAATTTAAAAAAAAAAAAAACAGGATCGAGATCAGATGAATACTGGACCTAAAAAGGATGATCTTTGCACTAACCATGACTTCCTCGAGAAGCTTTTGTTCCCAATTGTAGAGCTTCTGCAATGTTGATGAAAGACTGTAGTCTTCTTCATATGAAAGATCTTTGTTGGTAGAAGTTGAAAATAAAGAAAATCCACATATCATCCCGGTAGAAACTGTCTCAAAAACAAAACAAAATAAAACAAAGAGAACAGTTACTAATGAAACTATTTCACAAACGTATAAGATATATCGAGAATGAAATTGAAAGATAATCGTAAACACGTTCCACCTTTATACACAGAATTCTTGTGCTGATACTGAACCTTTCCCACTTCAAGAATCTTGGACACCTGAACAACCGATTGGGAAGCCCTATCAAACTGAATCTTTATTTCCTGCACGATCTCAGAATCATTTTGATAATTCTTAGAAACCATGAAATCTGCATTGTGCCGCTCGGCTGGTTCAGTCACCACACTCTTTTCCACGACATGAACCTCCTGCTCCGAGGTACTCCTTACCTCCATTGACTTCGACTTTCTGTGGGCATCTTCCCCTACACTTCCGATCATAACTTCCTTTGACCCCATAGCAGCCTTACCATAGTGATCCCCATCTGCAGCGGCTGATGTGGATGCTACGAACTTTGGATCGCCATAAGCTTCCTTGACCACTTCCTGTTCTTCGTCTTCCAGATCAGGGATTCCTTCCTCCTCTCTCAACTCGTTTGAGCTTCGGCTTGAGGTATATGGAGCATAATAATTATCATACGACTCGAACGGGTTGAGAAAATCCCATGTTGAAGCCTTGGGCGACGGAGGTGGCGGAGGCTCACGAGGAGTAGGATTCCCACTTGCTCCCATGGCAGGTGGCGGAATGTTTGGAGGCGGTGAGGAGGATCCAAAGATACCGCCACCGTAGTTGACGTATGATGGATAAGAAGGATGGGAAGGGTAAAAGTTGGAATTTTGAGGGGGATACGGGTGGCCATAGTAAGAGTAAGCCGCGGGAGCAGGTTCATCAACGTTGCCGAAGCGTATCGGCTCGGAACTCGGACGTTGCTGCTCATAGGTGACCGACGACTCTGCGGGGCGGTTTCGCGCATAGTGGAGGTTGTCGTAGGTCCGCCCAACGGGCGGAGAGTCATCCGCAGGGAGGTGGTGAATCGGAGAAGCACCATCCGAGTGAAGGGGCGAATCATCGTCCGAATCAGAATCTGAAGGGCGGAAACGAATGTGCGAGCCAGAGTGGGAACGATAGTGGCCACGGACAGCAGCAGAGGGGAGTGCCACGGCAGCCGGAGGAGGGGAAGGGGTGAGCGGCGGGAGGGAGTCACCCTTCCGCTGGCCGGGGAGGGGGAGTACGGGGGAAGCAGGCGGGAGCGGCCCATTCAGCAACTCACGGAGAGCAGTGCTGACGGATGCGAGGGATCGGACGTAAGCGGAGTGTGCGTCGGCGAGATCGTAGCGACGCCGAATGACCTCGGCAAGAAGCTGCGAGCGCCGGCGGCAGAGCGTCACCGCGGCCTCCTCCTCGATCTTGGAGCCTCCGCAGCCCATATCCCACCCAAAAAAATCCACTCTCAAGGCGACGCGAGCAGCGACGATCACACCACCGGCCCTTCTCCGGAGGAGCAAGCGCCGGATCCAGCAGCAACCGGAGGGATTAGGCTGCGGCGATCGGCGAAAAGAGCGGTGGAATCCGTCGCAGTACACCCAGAAGCATGATATCCTCCACCGCGCTGTAGAATCGTAGCAAAAGCGATCACCATTCTTCTTCCTTGTGCTCTCTTCTTTTTAAATCAGAAAAGGAAAAAGAAACAAGCACTGGAGAATATTACCCGGTCCTACTCCTGCCTCGCTAATAAAGAGGAGAGAGAAAATAAATAAAATATTTATAAAAAAGAACGTAATTATTCGGCAGGAAGATATCTGACATGGCAGTAACGGAATAATAAAATTCCCGTTGTGCGTGTTCCGATGACTGGAGAGGAAAGACCGACACGGGACACGTAATTTTGACGTCGGTCGCTGCCGTATGAAGGCGTTTTCTATGCGCCTCCTTTTGCTCCCTTTTTCCTTTTTTTTACTTTTTTTTTTGTTTTTTTTCTAATAGACTGATATGCCGAAAGTGCCCTTCCTTCCGTGCCGCCAATTATTTCTTCGGTTTGGTGGCTAGCTCGCCGTCGGATTCCGCGTCAAGATTCCGAGTCGGACCGGCGAGTCCACCTCGGTGGCCGACTCGTGTATGATAGTAATTTAGTGGTTGTAACTCTTCTTGACCGGACGGGTTGTAATTTGATTGTTTTTTTTTCAGCAGTATCTCTTCTTTTGTAAAAACGTAGAATCTGCATTTTAGCGGTCTCACATGATGGGCTGATCATCTATGAAGAAATAAATTAAAAAATTATAATTGACCACGATGGATGAAGGTATTGCTCGACTTCATCGAGATTCAAAATTTTGCCCTCTTTTATAAGTCTATTCCGTCGTAATCAACTCAACTATGTCCCAAGAATTTTTCAGTAGTATCTCACTCGTGCGATTCTAGATCCGTAAACTTTTATAAGTCTTATCTTATACTGTGATCATCAAATAAAGAGGTGAGGAAACTTTTGATGTAGCGTTTCAAGTCATTAATTGTTTAAACCAACACGTAAACTTTTCTACTCTAATGACATTGTTGGAAATTGACCGATTGAATTTTCTCCTTTGTAAACGCAATGCGGAAGCAAATATAAGTTTAGAGAGTAGAATAATAACACCAATTATTTTAAGTGAAAAATCTCCTTAATGTGATCGAGAAAGGAAAAACCACGGGACCTAATCCAGAAATGATCTCCAGTGTGAAAGTAGCTAGGATTATAATGTATGTCTCTATTCGCTTCCATTGTGAGTCTACAGAGGGAATTTAATCTGTCAATTCCCAACACGTCACATGTATGCGCACTTCAGCGGAACTGAATTGTTACAGTGGATAAAGATCAAATCTCAACCAAATTAAAATAATATCCTTTTAATTGTATCTTTCCGATTTACTTCCTTATAGATGGTTGGGACCGACTATATGAAACTACTGAGGTGACGAATCCCACCTTTTATTGCAAGGGGTATTTATCTTTTGATAATATCCAATTATTATAATTAGATTAATCTCGGAGATGATCAGTTCGGCCTTACTAAAGTTTTCCATCAACCACTGAGATAAATTCGAAAACACGTGTGACTCCGTATTCAACAGTAAATGTTTTAGATTTTTTATCGTATTGGAGGAAAAATACTCTATAGTGTGTCGTAGTTGAGATTCGAACCGTGAGTGCTTAAGTAAATCATTGAGTATCTTGCCGCCAAAGGCAGAGCCACGTTAACATCTATTCGAGTTGTAGTCGGGGGGCCGACAGCGTTGAGAAGAAGATAATATAATTAAGCTCGGATTTACGATGGAAGAAAAAAAAACTTGAGAGAAAGAGGAAGACATCCTAGGATAATGACGTCTATGTTGACGCTCATGGCCCACAACACGAGATCAACCCGGGTAGATCAATCAGACTGACTCTACCATTGCTTGTCATTGCATTATTATCGAGGGCTAAAAGTTTTAATTGTAAACATCATGAGATTGTGGGTCATGCAGCTCACTTAATTATTTGATCAAATATAATTGTATAGTATGTGTTCTGGGTGATGTTATTTAATTTATTATTATAATAAAAGATGGAATCTATCGGCTTAGTGATTCCATATAGTCACTCCCACAATCATATATGAGGAGATAAATCGAGAAGATGTAATTATCACTATAAAAAAGATATTTTTATCAATTTCTTCGAGATTCGATCGTATATATAACAATATTTATCATGCACTAACTAATTCAATCCACCCCCGAATTGCTATTTAGCATCGTATGTGTTCTGAGCCATGCTATTTATAGATAGATAGAGATAGATGGTAGCCTGCGGCATTAGATTTAATCCTCTCGTGATTCATCGCCCAATTAACAACCAATTAGCTAGCTAGATTCCTGCAAACATGGTGCCTCAGCAGCTACACGTACGTTTGCCTATATATCTATCATTCATGCATGTGAAACTCACATGACGTGTTTCTTGCATTGTGTTGCTTACATGTGCAGGCATGTAGGAGAAATAGCGAATGAGCTAGAGGAGATCACGCACGTGATCAGTGATCCATCATGCATGCTTCTTGTTGGTTGGTTGGTTTGTTGCCCAAAAGGTACAGATCACGAGCTCAATCCTAAGGTACATTCAGATGAATGTATGTGCATAGAGGTTAGTAATATATATATATATATATATATATAAGAGAGAGAGAGAGAGAGAGAGAGAATGATATCCCGCGCGACTCATCCCTACGCGATCCCTGCGCGACCGCCAACCCCCGTCCACTTCCGCCGTCGTCGCGCCGCCGTCCGATCACCGCCGGCCACCGGACCCGGACCGTTGGATGCGCCACTCGCCGGCGCACATTCCGGCATCGGATTCCGGCCGGATTACGGCCGGAATCCGGTCGGAAACAAGACACAGCCCACCGGCCACTGTCGGCCGAAAATCAGTCGGATTCCGGCCGATTTTGGCCGGAATCGGCCAACAGACGCGTTTTTTCGATTCCGGCCGAAATCGGCCGGATTCCGGCCGAATCACGGCCGGAGACCGGCAGCGGTCGACGCGCCGGCGCCGAGCGCGTCGACCGCGGCCGGTCTCCGGCCGTGATTCGGTCGGAATCCGGCCGATTTCGGCCGGAATCGGCCAACAGTAACTGTTGGTCGATTCCGATCGAAAATCGGCCGGATTCCGGCCGAATTCGGCCGGAATCCGGCCACCAGTCCCGGCGCCGGTGAGTTGCGAATCCATCGCCGCCGGTCCGGTGGCCGGACGGAGGAGCGGCAGCGGCGAGAACGTCAACGACGCAGAGAAGCTACAGTGTTTTTTCGTGATGAACGGCGTGGATTTTTCGCGATGAACGATCGGGATCGCGTGCGCACGGGACGTGTTTTTTCGTTCGCGCAGATATCAAACTCGTATATATATATATATATATATATATATATATATATATATATATATATATATATATATATATATATATATATATATATATATATTGTTATAATTGAACAAACATAAATAAACATATGCACTTCTTTCAACTCATTTTCACACAAATAAGCCATGAGAAATTTAAACTATCTCACCGTTACTAGGTTTCACATGAGATCATGACATCTAACAAGATAATAATTATCCTAGGACCTATATTGATTATATTGATAGACTAATAATATCGAATATCAATCTTCTAAAATCTATTGATTCAAAAGAATATCATAGAAAAATAAACTGTATTATCGAAAATGTTATTAAACCAAAAATTTATAATATAAATTAGATAATTATTTAAATATACTTAAAATTCTAAGATCAAAAGAAATAAAAAATTATTAAAAAAAAAAGAAATAAATTTTAACATATTCAAAATGCCTAAAATCTTGAAAGACTTGAAATCCTAAAATACAAAAGATAGAAATTATCAAAAATGGCTTAATTATAAAAAATCATAAAAATTACTGTTGAAAGTTAATATCTTGGGAAAAGTGATATTCAATATGTCATCTTTTCCCAAGTTTTTCCTACCTTCTAGGGTTGTCATTTATGTTTTTTGCTTATTTTCTAGAAGGCTTTAATTTTCTGGTCAACAACTCTTGATATGGTTGTGTTATTTTCTAGAATAGTCTTTAATATGTTGTCTCCTGTAAAGTATATAAATATGTGTAAGATTAATATCAAACTTACGATTCATATCACTGTCTAATCTTCCTTCTCTTCCTTTTCTGTTTTTTCTTCATGGTATCAGAGCAGGAAGTTTCTATATAAACTCTAGGCTCTAATTTCCTTCTATTTGTCATGAACACTGACAAAGTTTCTTCATCCTCTAGTGAGATAACTGCTGTTTTTAACAGCTTTGATGCTGAGCATAATACTTCTCACAAATTGTGTTCAGTATTACTCAATGAGTACAATTATTTGCCCTGGTCTAGGGCCATCACTATTGCTCTTGGTGGAAGATCAAAACTAGGCTTCATTAATGGCAAGGAGAAAGTTCCTGAAGTGACTGCACCAGAATATGAAGCTTGGCTAGCCAAAGACCAAATGGTTATGTCTTGGCTATTGAATTCCATGGAACGGAATATTGCTGAAATTTTTAGCTACTCTTTTTCTTCTCTAGAATTATGGGAAGCTGTTCGAGATATGTATGGAAATCAAAACAATTCTGCTAGAATTTTTCAAATCCAGCAAGAAATTGCAAGTTTCAAGCAGGATGGAAAATCCTTTGTAAGTATACTCGGTAAACTGAAGAATCTATGGAACGAGCTAGAAGTTTATCGCCCTCACACCACTGATCCTGTCATTCTTAAGACACGTGTTGAGGAAGACAGGGTATTCCAGCTACTTGCAAGTCTTGATTCTGATTATGAAGAATTCAGAAGTCACATTCTAATGACTGCTGAATTACCTTCCTTGAAAAATGTTTGTGCTGCCATTCAAAGAGAAGAGGTTCGTCGAAAAATTATGCCTAATTCTGATTTATCTAAAGCCTCTAATCCTCATGCTTACCTTTCTCTTAATGAGAAAAAACACCCCTACAAGGGAAAGCGTCCGGATTTGAAGTGTGATCATTGCAGAGGTATCGGACACACTGTTGATCGTTGTTGGATTCTTCATCCAGAATTGAAAATCAAATCTAGCAAGGATAAAAAGGGAAGTGATCAGAAACGTAGTTTCAACTCCAAAGCTCATGTTGCTTCTCATTCTGCTGAATCCTTTACTTCTAATCCGATCACTTTGCTTAATGAATTTGCAAATTTTTTGCATGACAAACAAAGCACAAGTACTTCTTCAGAAACTGAACAAGGCCAAGATAAGCCAACAGCGCTCTTAAGCAAATTTGCAAGTTTTCTTACTGATGCCAATATTTCAAATTCTAAGAACAAAGAAGGTATTTTATCTGCCTTTATTACTGCTTTGAAAATTAGTTCAACTGCAAATTTGTGGGTGGTAGATTCTGGTGCTTCAGATCATATAACTAATAATCTTATTAATGTATGTGATTATATGCCTATGTCTTCATTTGTGTCCATTGCCAATGGTCAGAATGTTCAAATTAAGGGGAAGGGAAAAATTAAACTCATGTCAGAGTCTATAGAATCTGAAGTGCTCTATGTTCCTTCCTTTCCTTTCCAGTTATTGTCAGTTCACAAAATGGTCGAAACCTTTAATTGTGAAGCCTTATTCACTCCTTCCAAGGTTGTTTTTCAGGATCGTATCACCAAGAAAATGATTGGTGAAGGGTTTCTCTTTCAAGGGCTCTATTATGTATCTCCTCATCCTCGTATTCCTAGAAGCCTTCAAGCTCTTAGAAGTCATCAACAAATTTTGTGGCATCAACGTCTTGCTCATCCTTCCAGTCATGTTTTTTCAAAGATTTTGCCCAATGTGTCAATGGAAGCTCATGATTGTGAAACTTGTCATCTTTCTAAGTCATCCAAACTTCCCTTTAAGTTGTCCATGACAGAAAGTTTCAGCCCTTTTGAATTAGTACATTCTGATGTATGGGGTCCTGTTGTTGACTCTATTGACAATTTCAAGTATTTTGTGACCTTTATTGATGATTTTTCTAAAGTCACTTGGGTTTATTTGCTGAAATCTAAGAGTGATGTCTATGAAACTTTCAAACAGTTTCATGCTATGATTGTCAATCAATTTTCTGCAAAAATCAAAACCTTCCGAACTGATAATGGCACTGAATTTACCTCCCACAATATGACTAATTTCTTAGCTACTAATGGCATTGTGCATCAAACTAGCTGTGTTTATACACCACAGCAAAACGGAGTTGCAGAACGAAAAAATAGAGATTTATTAGAGAAGACAAGAGCCATCATGTTTCAAATGAATTTGCCTAAACATTTTTGGTCTTTTGGGGTCCTTACAGCAGCCTATCTAATTAATCGACTTCCTAGTCGAGTGCTCCATTTCAAAAGTCCATTTGAAGTTTTAATGAACAAAAAAGCTGATATTTCTCATCTGAAGGTGTTTGGTTGTACATGTTTTGTTCATGTTCCAGTCAACTCTAGAGATAAACTTGATCCAAAAGCTGTTAAATGTATATTTCTTGGCTACTCAAATACACAGAAAGGATATAAATGTTATGATCCATGTTCCAGGAAGGTTGTTGTCACAAGGCATGTTCGATTTGATGAAACTAGTCCATATTTTTCCTATTCCAATAAAAGGGAAATAAGTACAGATTTGTTCCCTTTTTTGAATACTGAAGGCATTGGTTCAGAAATGAATCAATCTAGTTCATCAAATGCACCATCACCTGATAACATTTTGAATAGTGTTGCTCCACTAAATCCGGAACAGGATGATCATCCTGATCAGATTTATCAAGAATTAGTGCCTCGAAGAAATCCTCCTCGTCATCGCCAACAACCTAAGAGAATGGAAGACTATGTTGCTTATTCTGTAAGACATCCAATCTCAAAGTATCTGTCTTATAAGAATTTCTCTTTTGCACATTCTGCTTTTCTTTCTAAAATTTCTACTATCCAAGATCCTCAAACCTTTCAAGAAGCTAATTCTAGTGATGTTTGGAGAAATGCTATGCAAGAAGAACTAAATGCTCTTGCTGAGAATTCTACTTGGAGCATTGTACCTCTCCCTAAGGGGAAGAAAGCTGTTGGATGTCGTTGGATCTACAAAACCAAATTTAACTCTGATGGCTCAGTTGAGAGACGTAAAGCACGCTTAGTGGCTCAAGGTTTTTCTCAGGAATATGGAGTGGATTATAAGGAGACCTTTGCTCCAGTTGCAAAGATGACAACTGTACGTGTTCTGCTGTCAGTTGCAATTAACAATGGATGACCTTTATCCCAAATGGATGTAAAAAATGCCTTTTTACATGGGGATCTTGAGGAAGAAGTTTTTATGAAATTACCTCCTGGTTTCTTGAAACAGAATGATGACAACATGGTTTGCAAACTTCACAAATCTATTTATGGACTAAAACAAAGTCCTAGAGCCTGGCATGCAAAATTGAGTGCTGCGCTTGAAGGGATGGGATTCTCAAAAAGCAATGCTGATTCTTCACTATTTGTTAAACTTGGTGATTCTGAAAAATTGATGGTTCTAATCTATGTGGATGATCTTATTGTGACAGGAAGCAATGTTGAGTCTGTCAAAAAACTGAAAAAGCATCTTCAACAGTTATTTCCTATAAAGGATCTTGGTCCCTTGAAATATTTTCTCGGAATCGAAATGGCAAATTCCAGCAAAGGGTTCTATCTTAATCAAAGGAAGTATGCTCTTGATCTGCTCAAAGATGCCAAGATGATTGATTCTAAACCTGCTCGCACTCCTCTTGATAGCAAACAAAAGCCCTTCTCCAAAGGTGTAGGGCTTAAGAATCCTGCTCACTATCAGAAACTTGTTGGTAAACTGATTTACTTGACAATTACTAGACCAGATTTGTCCTATGCTGTTAATATTGTTAGTCAATATATGCATGCTCCTACTGATCAGCATTTGATCCTGGTTAAACGAATTTTGCGCTACTTGAAAGGATCCATTGGTCGTGGAATCATTATGACCAGAAATGGACACACCAATGTTGAGGGTTATACAGATTCGGATTGGGCTGGTAATTCTCTGGATAGAAGATCAACTACAGGCTTCTGCATAACAGTTGGGGGAAATTTAGTTTCCTGGAAAAGCAAAAAACAACAAGTTGTTGCTCGATCTAGTGCGGAAGCTGAATATCGAGCTATGGCCACTACAACCTGTGAATTTGTGTGGCTTAAAAGTCTCCTTTCAGACTTAGGATGTCCTTGTGCTACTCCTATGATTCTTTACTGTGATAATCAAGCCGCAATGAAGATTGCTGCTAATCCGGTGTTCCATGAAAGAACAAAGCATATAGAAGTTGATTGTCATTTTATTCGTCAACAAGTTCAGTCAAAGCTTATTAAAACCTGTTATGTGCGCAGTCAAAATCAACTGGCTGATGTATTCACCAAGGCCTTACCTTCAGCTCAGTTTCAATACCTTTTAAGCAAGCTTGGATCTCAAAATCTTTTGGATCCAGCTTGAGGGGGAATGTTGAAAGTTAATATCTTGGGAAAAGTGATATTCAATATGTCATCTTTTCCCAAGTTTTTCCTACCTTCTAGGGTTGTCATTTATGTTCTTTGCTTATTTTCTAGAAGGCTTTAATTTTCTGGTCAACAACTCTTGATATGGTTGTGTTATTTTCTAGAATAGTCTTTAATATGTTGTCTCCTGTAAAGTATATAAATATGTGTAAGATGAATATCAAACTTACGATTCATATCACTGTCTAATCTTCCTTCTCTTCCTTTTCGGTTTTTTCTTCAATAACATATATGATACATTAATCTCATCACACTAAAATATAATAATATTAATATTAAATAAAAAATCATTAGTATAAAAAACCAAAAATAATATAATATCCTTCTGGATTTACTTTGTTTTTGATTTTTTTTAAATCTCAGACACTAATTATTGAACGAAAATTATAAAATGAATAAAAAAATATAACTTTCAAAGAATGAAAAATAATTAACTAACTATATGACTTTTATTTCCCTATACCCTAAAGGGATACATAGACAACTTAGTACAATTCTTTTTTATATTTTATATTTTTATAAACTTATAATTTTTAAATAAATAATAATAATCTTGAACTATTATGAGCGAATCAAACCATGGCCGAGTACAATTTCTCAACTCATGCTCAAATATCCCTAGAAATTTTCCACTCAACTATACACACCTTTGCTAAATCTAAATAATGTGTATGTATGATGTAACAATTTAAAGAGCAAGACTGAATTCTTTCCTGTTTATTATCTCTATGTTCTTTCCTATCTGTATCATCCTGTCTTCTTTAGAAGTTCTCCTTGTGGAAGTGAAACCGAGTAGTGGTATCATGGCTGAATTCTTGTGAAAGATCTTTAAGTTGTTTTGTAAGTGTGGAAGATCCGCAGTAGAAAACACCTGAACACCACGTGTTAGAGTCACATAGCGAAAACATGAGTGAAGACCATGTTTCAAGATAGTTCACCTATACGGGCGGCTTTGTGGGCGTTTGCCAAATCAGAGAACACTTTCCTCCAGTTTGGTCTTGCAAAGTGTGTGCGTATCTGTCAAGCATGACTTGGAGATTAGAAACAAGTGATTGTGTTGGCATTATGCGAATATGAGGAGCTTGGGTTACCTTGCTCCCTGAGACTATGTCGACGCCACTTTTGGCATGTTGGAGTGACTGAACCATTGCAATGAGGGCTGACCTTGCATCACCTTCTTCATACACGCTTGTCAAGTAGTTGTGCATCTCTATGGCATTCTGTGAAATGAATCAGTTAAGGGCCTATGAGAAATGGAAGTACCAATAACAGGTCAAACCAGAGGGATTTGGGGATGTACATTGTGATCACTTTCAGCAACATCATTCATGACACCTTTGAACCACTCGAACGATCCTTGCTCCCTTGTTACCCAGTAGAAGTAAGCCCTTCCCGGGCCATTTGATTTGATGATGTTGGGATCTGGATTATGCATTCTTTGCAATTCCTAGATGAAGAACCATACACCAGTCAGTAACATGAGGTGTTGACATTTGTAGAGGGAAATGTTTCAGATAATATATACTTCGTTGGTCTTTATATTGTTCAGGAGATCCTTCAGTATGCTAATAAATGGAGTTGCGCCGATTCCTAGTCCAATGAGCAAAAGAATGTCATACTTCTTGTAATTTTGAGCTGGTGCACCATATGGCCCATCTATGTAGAGCTTAGGGAATCTGAAAAAGAGATTATGTTACTCGTCACAGCTCGATGGATTTTGTAATGTTGCTTTTAATTGGTTGATGTCGACTGCTACGCAGTGGTACTCACCTTGTGTCTTCAAATTGAACATCTGCCACAACTGTGGTTTCAAGTCTAACAAGGTTGGCCTTTTTCGAGATGACCTGAGCCTGACAAACCTGTATTAAGAGCAAATGTTATACTTCTTCGGCAAGAAGAGACATTTTCTAAATGAACTAACCTTTCCAAATAGGTTCCTTAACTCAGACGTCCAGTCACCCAAGGTTCGGATATGAACGCTCAAGTGTTCATCTCCTGGTGCAGAGGTGATTGAGAATGGATGCCTATTGAGAAAATGATTTTACTTAACACCAGAAATAATCACTTATTACTCATATTCATTTTGAAGCTAAGCACAAACCATTCAAAAGGTGAAACATCAGGACATTTCACAAATAGGTACATCCCACTTTTGTATTTGAAAGCTGGTGGCTTTTTCATATGTATGGAGAGGACGTTACCGGGATATATTGCTGCCTGTATGAAAGATATATGTGAAAGATGAGATGTCAACTTTGCACCTTTGTCAAGCAACGAAGCAAGTAGATTTTTTGAGTTCTAACATACATGCATTTAAGGAGATTACCTTAACAATGCTGACACCATAGCTTTTCTCACGAACTTTCCGAGTTATTCTTTCGCAAGCATAAAATAGTATTGGGACTGCAAGATACATCCATGTCTGTGCATACAAGAAAGTTAATGCCAAAAATGTCTACATACGACAGAAGGTATGAAAAATAGGTAGGACTTACCGTCTTCTTATACCATTCCTTGGTGAGGAATAGGAAGTAAGAATGGATTATCAGAAGAATGTATGCAACAACCAGAAGATGGTGAGCGTACCAAAATGCATTGAACCCAGCTAAATGGTGGAGGGGTGATGGCAACTTGACCACACTCCTCCTGAAAGAATGTGTTGCTAGAGTGAAAGAAAATGCCATGATGAAAATCATCAGAATACCAGTGACACCTGGGACACTTGCTAGCAAAGATGGATAAGTGGGTTGCTTGTAGTTGAAATCAGATCCCAATGTGCTCATGAACTTGGAACGCGGACAGTTAATGAGCCTCGGAAAATCACATGTTACATGTGCAAAGGTGTGCACTAAAGTTCCAATAGTTATTGCCAGAGCAATAGTCTGCAAACGTTAAGTGAACAAAAAACATAACTTAATATTTACAGTGTTTCCAGGAATGCTTCATTATAGGGAAATCTCTGTTACCTTGTGGAAGTTGATGTTGTCATCAAATGGAAATACTGAGCTAAGACGAGTTGATCTGAGCCTTGTGAGGGTGTTGCGACAGACAGGGATGAGAATCAAAGCCATATTTAGTTTCAAGGTCTCAGCAGCAGCCTTGGCTATGCAGACGCAATAACCCATCACTTCAAATGCTGCTCTCCTTCTGTACTGGACAAACTTCCACGAAGCTAGGACTATATTCAATGTCAACCAAAAGGAAATAACCCATATCCTCTTCCAATTCTCATGAACAAAATCTGCAGTGTTGCTAACAAATCGATTTACTGGGTTTCTGTATCTCTTCGGTATCAATGTTCTTGCAAGGCTATGTGAACGTTTTAATGTTTTCTCATTTCCTTGTGAGCTAACCATACCTCTAAGTAATGTCTCAAGCTGCCAAAGCTGAGACAAAATTTGCAAGTTAATTGTGTCAGTCTGGTATTAAAAGTCATTTGTTCTTCCAGATTTAAAATTCCTCCGACATTGGATATTTCATTGAAAAATACATCACTCAGTACCTCAATATAGCCCTGGCCATCAGGGTCAAGCTCTTCCATTATGAGAGCAGCATAGGTCGCTGCACTTGATTTCAATTTTGCAAGTTTGTTTGCCGAAGCACTCAGTATGATTATCTATGAAGTGGTACAGAAATTTTATTCTCTTCAGTGTAAAGAACATTAAAATAGCTCCTACATGAAAGAATTCATTGAGTGATTTTGACTAGATACCTCTTTCACCTCTTCTTCAGACAGCTTTCCGTCACCATTCTTATCGCACCTATATAATAAGTCATAGCAGACAATGTCAAACCATGTTTATAAGGTCAAGGCTGGAAGTAGATAAGAATGAGAAAGTGATACATGTCAAAGAATATTTGTAGCCGAGAATCAAAATTTTGGTCTGTCATTTCTTCCCAGAACTCTTTTAGTTCATCCTTTGTTATTCCATTTTCTGGCTCCAAGTTTCTTCTCCTTGCTAAAGCAACAAACAGCTCTTCAGCAAACTCTTTTGATTCAGCCATGCCTAACAATTGATAATGAAGACAAGGATAATAAGAAATTAGTACACTTGATGGATCCCGTACATATAATTTCAAATGCTATATATAAAAAAAGTAAAGAAATTTACAAGAACATTCTATGTCCTATCTCCAACTTTTGCCCTTTTTTTTCTTCTTCATTGAAGTAATTTTCTTTCCTCACCTGAACTTCAAATTGAATACAGAATTATTTCACCAGAGTTGTACTTCAATTAATTCACTTACTGGCCATCTATGCTGAATTATGTAGTATATGATTGCATTTAATAAACCAATCCCAAAGAAAACAGGGCCATGAAGGAAATAGTTTTCATCAAAGGATTTCTCTGGTCATGTGCTTAAGTTAACCTTTAAGAGTTCACTAGATATGACTTTCCTGAGTAAAACATCGATATTTTACACAATTTTCTGTTTAGTTTGATCTTTTTGTTTTTGGCTTGGGATCTGATCTGGAAGTTCACTAAGTACGAATAGCCAAGCAAAAAGTCCAATTTTTATAGAAATCTTTGGGTCAGGAGAAAAAGGAAATGATAGGCAAAAGATGGAGGAACGCACCAATGCAGCGGCCGAAGTTCTCCTTGGGAAGGCTTCCTCTGACGGCGAATTGCTCGAATCGCCTCTCGACGGCCTTCCACCCCTCGCTACCGCCGGAGGCCTTGTCGAGGAACTGGAGCCCCTTGAGCCCCATCTGCGCGCTGGAAGCCGCCCGGGTCATCTTCACGAAGGGATTCGACCTCCCGGCGCTGCCAGGGCTCTTGCGGGCTGGTCCACCCTTGAAGGAGCCCCTGAACCCTACCTTGATCTGGGAGGGTTGGGAAGGGAGACAACCGGGGGACTTCGAGCGGGCCGCATTGGACGAGGGCAGCTCGGCGTCAGCGCGCTGGGTTTGGTCGGAGAGGACGACGATGCTCTGGAGCTCGTGCGCAATGTGATCGTCGAAAAAGGGGATATCCATGTACTCAATCGACGAGATCACTGGAACCCGTCGTAGTTGCAGTGGGCGGGGGATTTGGATCGCCCTCGCTCTTCTCTGTATTCCACTGCGGCGCCGGCGTCGATGACGGTGCTGCAGCGCTGCAGCTGGCACCGCGTTGATTTGGAGGTCGCGGAAGAGAAGAAGAAGAAGAAGAAGAAGAAGAGGGAAAAGGTGGAGGGAAGGTGGTATGGTTTTGCTTGATGAGGTAATTGTTGGGACATTAATAGCAATCGAGAGGTTGCTAATGCTAGCAATATTTTAATTTTTATTTTATTTTATTTTATTGATTAAATATTTTTATTTTAAATATTTCTAACACGGTTTCCAGTTGTATTAAAAAAATAAAATAAAATTAGTTGATCTCTTCTTTTGAAAGCTAGAATCCAGCTCGAGTCCATGGCTCGAATGGTGAAAGCATGCCTTGCGTATATAATTGTCTTCTCTATTTCTATTTCTATTTCTACGTGAATGATGGTGGCTTTATTCTAAAGGTAAAGATCATCCCGATATCTTTAAATCTAGTAGATGGACCGAGAATAATTGGTCGACCAAAGTTAGTCGTGGTAGATAGAGTGCAAACTGATCGAATTGAATTAAGTAATATGAAAATATTAATATTTGAGTTTGAGTTTAAAAAACATATTTGATATTCAAATTTAATTTAAAGTTTAAAAATATAAATAATTTTGACTCGAACTGAGTTCTAAATAAAATTTGAATTATAGTTAATTATTTAAATTTTGATTCGAGCAGGTAAGGTAGGAGACACATTAATGCCTATCCGTGTTGTAGTTCGGAGGTACGACGGCGTTGAGAAGGAGATACGTACGTTCGGATTTACTACGGGAGAAAGGAAAAAATTTGAGAGAAAGAGGAAAACAACCTGGGGTAGGGGTGTAAACGAGCCAAGCTGCTCACGAGCTATTCGAGTCTCGGCTCGAAAAAAAGTTCATTTGAGTTTGTTCGATTAAGTTAACGAGCCGAGCTCGAGCCTGATTTCGAGCTCGAAAATATTATCGAGCCGAGCTCAAACTTAACAGTATTTGGTTCGTGAGCTCGCGAACATGTTCGTTTAAAGGCTCACGAACGTGTTCGCGAACATGTTCATTTAAAGGCTCACGAATGTGTTTGTTAAGAAATTCACGAATATATATATATATATATATATATATATATATATATATATATATATATATATATATATATATATTATACATGAATTATAAATATTATATATTAACGAGCCAAGTTTGAACTAAGCTCGTTTAACTTTTAAATGTGCTATTTTTGAACCAAGCTCGAACTGAATTCGTTTAACTTTAAAACGAGCATTTTTTCGAGCCGAGCTCGAGTTGTTCGCGAACTATTTAATTTCATTACGAGCCAAGCTCGAGCTTAAGAATTAAAGCTCGAATCGAACTCGAGCTTAGGAAAAACGAACCGAGCTCGAGCCTCTTACTGTTCGGCTCGGCTCGGTTCGATTACACCCCTAACTTGGGGTGACGATGTCGACACTCGTGGCCCACAGCCCGGGATCAACCCTAGTAGATCACCTAGCTGACTCTCCCATTGCGAAAAGAATCAAACTACACTACAAAATGACTTAAATTCAAGTTCAATTTGAATTATTTGGATCTTAATTTAAGGATATTTAAATTAAAATTATGTAAAAATAATCACAATTCAATTCGAGTTTGGTTCACAAGTGACTCATGAATAATAGAATAAAATATTATAGGTTTGAATTCGACTCGAATTTGATAATTTTCAAATACAAGTTAAATATTTTTTGAACCGGCCTAAAAAATTCACGAACAAACTTGATTCGCTTGCTCAATTCGTTTGCACCCCTAGTCGTAGAAGCCCGCATACTAGAATTTAAATTTTAGTTGCCAAAGGAATTGTTAATGTTTTTTTGTCAATTATTTATGTATTTTTAAAATTAGAAGGGATTTAGTCGTGTGGTTAACTTAGTAGATTGGGATAATTAATTTGCATCATTTATACCATGTTTAACTTACACTTTGGCATGAAATTAGCACTTAAGATTTATTTACAAGACAGCTTAATTAGTTATTTGACTACACTTTTGGGCGTTTTAAAGTTTCTCTTAGTATTCTATTTATTGAAGTTTTACATTTACTATTTTATTTGAGAGAAATAATATTTATAAACATCTAAAGGATGAGATTAGAAGAGGTTTGCATTAATACTTTAGTAAAAGGTAAAATCTGTCATCCTAGCGATCTCACACAGTCGATCCCATGATTAAATCGAGAAGCTGCAGTTGACCACTATGGGGAGAGCATTGCCTCAACTTTGCCAAGATTCAACCCTTGTCCACTTCAACAAGTCTGCTCTGTAGTAACCAACTCAATCATGCCCCCTAGGCAAAGTTTGCATTAATACTTTTTGTAAAGTGGTGGTCCTAGTGGAACAATTTGAGGGCAACTATTGGACAAGTCATAGGTCATTAATGCAGATTAAAATCTCAAAACTATGTTAAATTTTCTATTAATTTATCATGGGGCACACTTAAGTTCTTAGAATATAAAAAGGACACACTATACTTTAGAATTTATCAAAGATTACACTTGTTTATCAAAATGCCCTTTAGACAACCGACTTCATTAGACTCATTATTGCCCAAACCATTAATCAACCAGTTACTCAACAAACTAGATGACTCTAGTTAATTGGATGTGATTTCAGTCAATTACTTGTCATCAAACAACTTTGGCCAAAAGTATTTGATAATCCAAGAAACTTTAGATTATGTCAACTAAGAACCTTTGCATTTTTAGAGTTTCCTTGAGTATTTCCATATTTATTTTCTATATTTTGAGTCTTGTAAGATTGTCAAACACTTTTTACCAAGTGTTTAATGACAATAGAGGTCTCAAATTCATCCAAAATAGACATCATTTCACTCCTATGGTTCCCTTGGTTAGGACCCGTGCAAATTAGAGAGGTGATAGCTTCATTAGCTTTGTCTTGATCTTGTGTTCTTTGTTTGAATGCACAGCAGAAAATATGACTTAAACTTGATGTCGCATACACAACTTCGAGATTTTACTTGAAATCTGCCTCTTAAGGTCACTAATCCAAGAGTTAATCCTAGCAATCTACCACCACTATATAATCTTCTCCTTTTCGAATACCTTTCGATGGCTGAGAAGTCTTTTACAACACATGTTATATACAAAGCAACACAAAAATGAAATACAAAATAAATTCACAAATACAAATGAAAGTTACAATTTTACAAATAAACTTGACATTGGATCGTTGTTTGTCGCTTTGGATTACCTTTTGATGGTGGAAAATGCAACAACACTTCGCCTCTAACTCCTCAAGAACCGACATCTTCAAATCTCCATGAACCCCCTTTTCTAGGGTTATTTTCAGGCTAATTTTTGCTTGGCAATTGATTGATTACCATCACCAATTGATTGTCACATCAAATCCAACCGTTTAAATCTACAAAATAGCTCTTTTTACCTGACTAATCAATTGGTGAGTCATACCAATCGATTGCTTATTTCTAGTTGAACTGGCCAATTGATTCCAAAGCATTCTATTTACTTGCCACCTTTTATCAATCGATTGTACTAGTTGATCGCACCAGTTGATTTGTCAAGCTGCAAACCCTTTTAAACTCTGAAGATTTAGGGTTTGTCAATCGATTGCTACTTCTTAATAATCGATTACTAACCCTAATTTTAACCTTTTCAAGGCTAAAATCGTGTCTTGGTTATACGGTTGACCTCACCCTACCTTTGCTCAACATCTGATCAATCTTAATCTGTTGAGACTTTTCATTGCCAATATCCTAATTATCAACCTTGACCTATTGGGACTTCGTCATTTGCCAAACATATGATCTTCTTTGATTTATTTGGATTTCTCGCATCATGCCTAACATCCAATCAATCATGACCTGTAAGGACTTCTTTCATTGTTACGTGTTCGGTCAATTGTGATCCACTTAGACTTTCTGTCTCATACTAAGTGTCTAGTCCTCCATGATCCACTTGGACATTCCATCTCGTGTCAAGTGTTCAATCCTATATGATCCACTTGGACTTTCTATCTCGTGCCAAGTGTTTAATCCTCTATTACTCACTTGGACTTTCCGTCTCGTGTCTATCTTATGTCAAGTGTCTGGTCCTCCATAATTCACTTGGACTTTTCATCTCATGCCAAATATTCAGTCAATCGTGATCCACTTGAACTTTTTCACTGTTAAGTATCTAGTAAACTTTGACCTACTTGACTTTTCTTCACTATTAAATATTTGGTCAACCTTGACCTACTTGACATCTAACTAACATATTGATCAAATATCAAAATCCAACTCAAGTCAAACCGAGCTTGGTTAACCTAGTCAACCTTGATTTTAGGTCGATCATGCATCAATAATCTTTTCCTTTTTGATGTTTAATAATATGTTTAAGTTAAGCTAACTCATTAGTCCAACTTTTTTACTTCATCCTTCTTCTCATGTCAAATAATGAACAAGGATTTCTTAACTTAAACCCTACATTATCCTCCTTTGGCACATATCAAAAATCTTTTTTCAAGTTTCATTCGTCTAATCCAATCTAATCTCTCAATTGAAGATTATCCGCCTTCCATTTCATCTAATACTCAACCTTGATCATACATCTATTATTCTTCTCCTCAATTCTCAAAATTTTCAAATCTCCCTTTTCATATCCAACTCATGCATTTAAAGTGGGCATCCCCTTAAAGCACTCTCCAACTTCTATCATTACACCAATAATGATTTGATATTCCTAAACCTTTAGGAAGTTCCAAAATTTAAGTTATGAAGTAAGGATTCAATTTTGAAACTAAATTTCTCCTCAATTTTATATTCTTCTCTTTTTAATATCTCTTTCTCATTTTCACCAAGAAAATTACCTTTGAATATTTATCCAAGCATATCAAATGATTAACAATAGTTAAAATACCTAGGAGTGAGCTTAAATGAATTAAACAAATCTATTTTAGCCAAAAATATAGGTATTAATCAATTGATTTCTGATAGCAATTCATTGGTGGATTGCAAACTATAATTTTAATTTTTTAATCCAAATTCTAAAAATACATAAGTAATTTCATAATTTTTTAAAAATTATGAAATTTCATACAGACATTATTTATGTCAAATACTATCGAAAAATAATTTTCTATGAAAATACATCTTATTTTTAAAGAATGATATAAAATTAGAAATCATTAAAAATTTTAATATTTCACTCTTACTTTATATTAACCTAATCAATGGTGATTCCTATCAACAAATAGATTTCACCATGGCTTTTTAAAATGATTTTGAAATGGTTTTCATATATATTTTCCAACCATAATTTATCGGTTAAATGTCCATCATTTACACATAATTAGCTTTTCTCATGATTGGTCATATAAAATTCATTTGGATTTAATGAAATTAAAGTTCATTTTGATACATCAAATAACATCTTAAACTTAGTTCCTTATCTTAATCTTACTTGTGTCTAAAATATCTCAATACACACACGAGTCATCCTATAGTCTTTATGAGATTTGAAATTTATTTTTTCCTAAAACTAAAGGATCATCATCTCTATCTAGGCATTTTCAAATTTGAACATCCTATTTAGGATATCAACCCATGCCATATTTGTCCTTAATTATAATCATTAAAATAATATGTGTAAATGAGCGCATACATTAAATGCATAACTTCAAAGAGAAATCTATCATAACTTACAAGATGCACTCATAATGACATGACAATATCAATTCATATTATTATAACAAGATAAATATATAATATATATGATATCATGACATATGATGTGACACACAAGCATAGTAATTGTAGCACAAAGTAATACTTAGATTTTCCATTTAAGTGTCATCAATTAATACTATGTCAAATACATGATTTGACATAGGCGGTCTATCTCCCTCGAATGTGGCAAAAATCCAACTTGACACACTTTTGAATTCATCATATTTGTGCCACTTTAATTAATCTCAATACCTCAAATTTTTATTGTCACATTATAAAATCCTGAAGGATAAAACTTGAAATTTTCATTCTCAAGATATCACAGTTCCTTGAAAGCTTCCTAAAATATTAACTTCACCATGGTTGGATTAACTACCCTTCCAATTAAGGTTGATATACTCTAAAATTATTTAGTGTGAAGAGATCTCACTCTTAGGAACTCAACATCTATTGGAGCTCCTTAGATGTATTAGGTACTTACTAGAGATAACCTCTTTAGATATCTTTCTTAATGACTCTCCTAGGATTCTTAAAAGTCTTAGTCATGCTAGTCTCCTTAAGGTCAACACTAGGGATGACCTTCCATGTAACCTTAACTTGACTCCTAGATCTAAAGTTAGTTCTATAATTATATGGGACTTTGTGATATGAGGGCATATTATCCTTGGACACAGGTTTGTATCTCAAACCTTTCTTGCCCTTGGATTTTTCTTGCCTATATAAGCCTAGATCTTATTTCTTTGACTCTTTGAATATATTTTTCATCTTTCTAATGGTCTTTTCTAACTTATTAAGTTTTGACCTCATCCTCAAATCCTAAAATTTTGATTTTTTATGATTTCCTTGGATTTTTTTTTTCCTATGCAAATGCCTAGTCTTCTTAAGATTTTTACCTAGATTCTTGGTATCCTTGGGTGGTATTACTTTAGCATGATATGACATAAAATTATTCTTCGAATTATTATGCTTTCTATTATCATGATAGTAAGCATTAAAATCGTAAGCTTATTCTAGCATTTTTTTCATGATATAAGAAAATTGTATTATTAAATAATACCTTAGGTTTGTCCTTATGAGCTCCCCCCTTGATTTAAACTTTCTCCCTTGCCCTTTCTTTGATGTCTCTCAATTTGGACATTGATTTTGATAATGTCCTCTTTGGTTGCACCAGAAACACACTATGTGCTTCTTGCTTTTGCGTATCAAGGTTTCAGTCTTATTTGACTTCTCCTTTTCCCTTGTGCTACTTGAACTTTCTTCTTTGTTAACTTTGGGCACCTACTCTTATAATGCCTCTTCTCCTTACACTCAAAGCATATGATATGATTTTTGTTTTTGATAATTGAAATTGATATACCTTTTTCAATAGTAGGGATGACATGAACTTCTTCTTCATCAGCTCTAAAGGTTGAGGGTTCATCTTGTTTCAATGTTGTTGATTCATCCTCCCCCTCAACCCTTGAAGTGGATGCTTCTTTAAGCTCATCCTTGGATGTTAAGCACCTCTCAATGTCCAAATCCTCAATTTCTTGATTCAATGAGTTTCCCTCCTTTGACTTATCATCATCGTGTGTCGATGATAGATCTTCATGAAGTTTGGCTAACTTTCTCCATAGTTCACTTACATTCTTATATTTACCTAACTTACACAAAATATTGTTAGGCACCAAATTAACCAAAATCTTGATTACCTTATTGCGAGCTTCGGATCTCTTGACTTGCTCCTCAGTCTATTTACTCTTCCGAAAAAGTTTTTCCTTTTTGTCTTTAAGAGCTTCAAATCCTTCTGTTAGAGCAAATCATTGCTCTATGTCCATCATAAGGAAATTTTCCATTCATGCCTTCCATAGAGCAAACCCTCCTAATCTGAAAGATGATGGAACTCAAATGTCATATTAAAGTCCGACTTTAAACTTCATTTGTCCCATTCAAAATTTGAAACTTTATCTTCTACCTCTAGCTTTTGTGCTCCAATAGAGGTTAATCTAATGAAGAACTTGTCTTGCTCTGATACCATTTATTAGGACCGGTGTGAACTAGAGGGGGGGTGAATAGTTTCGATTGCTTTGTCTAGATTTTGTTCTCATCTACTAAAGGTTAACACACAGTGGAATAAAATATACAACCGAAGAAAATACAAGCACAAAACAAACCAACGCCACATGCATAACACTAAGATTTTACTTGGTTCGTCGCCTCCCAAAATGACTACTCCAAGGTCTAATCTTAGCGATCTACCACCACTATTACATAAATCTTTATTTTGAATGCTTCATTGTCGCTTTCGATTGCCTCTTGATGATAGAAAATACAGCAGTACTTTGTCTTCTCAAGAACTAGCACTTTTAAATCTCCCTCTTATTTCTTTCAGACTAAAAATCGCCTAGTAATAGATTCCTAGAGTCCACCAATTGATTGATGCTTTGTGAATTCAACCGTTGCTTTGACATGTAGTTTAACAGTTCAATTTTACCTTAGAAATAAATTATTAAACACCAACAATCGATTGTTCCACTTTTTAATTGATTGGTAATTCATATCAATCAATTACAACACATCTTGTATACTGCTATAGTGCTACCAATTGATTGCTGGAACCAAGCAATCGATTGGTAGCCATCAGTTGAACCGGACAATTCAACCGACTAGTTGAGTTGCAAGCCTTCTTTCTCACCTCAAATCTTGAATTTAGGATTTATGGTTATTTAGCCTTTTTAAGACTAAACTCTAGTCTCATTTAATATCTGATTAACCTTAACCTACTAGCGTGACCCAATATCCATTCACCCTTGACCTATCGGGATTTCGTCATTGCCTAGCATCCGATCACTCTTGCCCTACGAAGACTTTATTCATATGTCAAGTTTTTGATCTTTTATGATTCAGTTAGACTATTCCCTATTGAACTTCTGACCAAGTGTCTGATCAATTGTGACCCACATAGATTTTCATCATCTCCAATCACTAAATGTCTAGTCAATCTTGACTCACTTGGACTTTCCTTTTCTTGTCAAATATCTGATCAACTTGGCCTACTTAACTCTTTACTCAAACACACACCATTTTCTCAACCATACTCATCATGTTAAGTATCTGGTATACGGTTAATCTTGACCTACTTGATGTCTTACTCGACTACTTAATATATTGATCAAACATCAAAATCAAACACGAAACCTAACTCGAGTCAACTCAAGCTTGGTCAACCTTGATCAGAGGTCGATTGCACCAACATTCCCTTGCCTAGAACTCCTCATTTTGAGGATCTCAACCATTGATCAATTTTCAGCTATCGTTGACCCACAAAAACTTCTCCTTACCTTGCCTTAGGACACCCATTTTCTAGAGTTCATTCTTCTAAGACTTCCAACATAGGCCTAGCATCCAATAACCCTTAATCTACCAAGTATGCATACCTTTCCAAATATCTAGTCCTCTATGATCCACTTAGATTTTGGTCAATGCAAAGCATTTAGTCACTTGATTTGCTTAAACTTCCTATCAACTGTCCAATATCCAATCCTCCATGACCTATTAGGATTTCTCATGTATCTTAATATCCAATCCTCCAAGACCTATTAAGATTTTCACTCATTTGTCTAACATTCAGTCATAGGACTTCTATTGCATGTCTAACATCTAGCCCTTCAAGATTTGTTAGGGCTTCTATCACCAATACCTATTGGACTTCAATTGTCAAATATTCAATCAATCATGACTCACTTAGACTTCTCCCTTATTACCCTTTTGAAGTTCCCGCTACTCAACATCTAGTTAGTCGTGATCCACTTAGACTTCTTCACTATCAAGTATCTAATCAACTTTGATCTATTTGACATCTAGCTCAACCATCTATATTGATCAAACATTGAAACTCAAATTGAACTTTATTAACTTTAACCAGAGGTTGATTACACTAACACAAACTACAATGCTTGGAATTTAACATGGTTTGACAATCTTCACAAGAATTCCTACTCTACAATCTTGATTTGTAAGATGTATCACTCCTTAAAAGCACCTCTAATCCTCCTCCTTAGCATGCAACCAAAGGTGGAGAAATCTCTTCTTATAATGATAAAATGTTTAAGCACAAAGAAGTGAAAAGAAAGCAAGAATACAAGAGCTTGTTACTCATGGCTCCAATCCCCCATATATATAGTGATCCTTGCAACATTCTAGATTTTTTTTGTTCCTCAATTTTAGGTCAGTAATAGTTGATTTCTCATCATCTCCAATAGTAGCTGGTGATTATCCAATTGTTATTATTGGCTGATGTAAAAAATAATGACTCTTTTCTAGATTTTCAATTGCACGTCAATCAACTACTCTAAATGAATCAACTACTACAATTGACTATTTCTAATTCTAGATCAAATAGAACCATTCTATTTATTTTAATTTTTGATCGAGTCGATTGTAGTAGTCGATTGCTATTGGTTCTCAATCGATTGGATTCCAAGAACTCTGAATACCTTGAGTAGAATATCTCATTCTATTTATGATTTTAAATTACTCCAATTCAGAATACCTCATTCTTTTCATGGTTTCAAGTTTAAGATTTACCCAATCGGCTAATATGATTTATCAGTCAATTATTCAACTAACTTAACTATTTCTACATCAAGTCCATTCTTTTCCCCTCATCCCAATACAAGTGCACTCACTCTCCTTTCGAAACTTCACCTTAACCTATCAAGAGGTCATTCATCCATCGGGGACTTAATTGTGCCAAGAGGCCTTCATGCTTCTAGGTCTTTATCATGCCTAGAGACTTCTCGTGCTTTTGAGACTTCATCGTGCCTAACATCCTATCTTTATCGACCTGTTGGGATTTTACTAGTTAACATCCAATTGATTTCAACTTATTAGAACTTTGCTACCTAATATCCAGTTAACCTCAATCTGTTAGAAATTCCTCACATTGTCTAACATCTGCTTGACCTCAACCTATTATACCTCCTTCATGCTAATTACCTACTTGGACTTCTAATTATTGCACTTACAACCTATGTCAAATTTACTTGCACACTTAACATACATATGAGATCAACATCATTGCCTAACTTAAATATTTTTCAAATATCAAAATCACTTGCGAACACATACTTAGGGCATGATTGCTAACACTCCCCCTCTAGCCAAACTAGACCTTCTAGTAGATCCTAACAAATTTCACTATCAACAAGTGGTCGAGAAAGAATGCTCTTTACAATCTTGTGAATACAAGTCTTACAATTCTTGGATTCGATCTAAGAGAATAATGACATCTAGATAAAAACTTCAAGCTAGGCTCCTATTTAGAATATAGAAGAGAGAAAAAGAAAATAAGTCAATCTCACCCTAGAGAAAATATAAATGATTCACAAAGGAAGATAAAGAGTTACGAAGAAAGCCATGTGTATGTATATAGAAGATTGTACACAAGTTCATGGAAAATATTTGCTCAAAACAAAACAAAAAAATTTGTAAAGAATATGTGTATTGCGCAAAGACCGAGTTTTTATTAGTTAGAATTATAATTTGATTTTATCCACGACCTTTTCCAAGATCTAAAATTTGAATATAGTTTTATCTATATACATTAGTCAACTAAGGAAGCTATTCGATCGATCAAAGCCCCATCGCATCAATTAATAAATAATTAACTATCATACAATTATCATTATCCATTGAGTTTAGTTAGCCAAACAAAACTTGTTTAGCTGACCAATAGTGCTTAATCAACCAAACTAAGTTGTTCGGTTGACCAACGATGAATAATAATCTTTGAAAATTAGTTTTCAGATTTTCTAAGTAACTCACTTCAAAATAAGCATATAATTATACATTAAAATGGATATATTCTACCTAAATTACAAATATTTTAACCATCCTTTTCTCTAGGTAATTCAGCTATTTCATCCATCTGCTAGCCCATTTGCTTAACCAAATCAACTTGCACATTCATGATTCAACCACCTTGTCAAACATAAACCTCTCACTTAAACATAGTTGTCAACAACAATGTGATTATTAAGTTCTACTTTTGTCTTCTTATAGAGAGGTAGCTAAGTTCAATCAAAATAGAAAGTGTGATTTTGTTGGGCTTAATTTTTGTAATTGAAATCATATTAAATTAAGAAAGATATTTACTTTATAGTGTTTGAAGTTATGAATTAATCTAGTTTCTAAAATTAAGGTGGATCTCAAATATAAAGGAGATTTATGTTTAGTTTGATAAATTATGGTAAAAAAGTAAGAAACTAGATTTAAGTAAAACATAGTATTTTTAACTTTAACTTTTTCAATTAGTAGTGTAAACTCGAACCTAGAAATGTGGGGAACTTGAAAAAGACTATTAAAAGGAAAACTAAACTTAAAACACACACGACAATACACTCATTGCTGTTTCTCATGTGGGTTTGTAGCTTTAATATGTAGGTATGGCTTTTCACCATGCTTCTATAATTACACTAAAAAGGGTGCTTGTGGATCTCTTTTTTATAATATGGCACTGCTAATTCTATTGTCCTAATGTTTTATAATTAGATATATCTCCATCAACTTAGATATTGGCCTTTGGATTGTCATTGAAGACATTCCACATGTTTGATAATGAATAATTCTTCTAATTATATTGCACAAGAGTTGTGTTGCATCCACATATCCATATTGTGTATTTTGCTTAAAAGGTTGATTCCATTTCCATAGAACTAGGGGTTTAAACGAGTCAAACCTAATTATATTCAAACTTGTTTATTTACTTATCAAATTTATTTATTAAAATTTTTATTAAGCTTGAGCCAAGCTCAACTTTTTTATCGAGCTTAACTAGCAACGTTGTTATCCTAATAAATTAAATTAAAAGTTTATCTAATACATGAAATATATATTAATTTTTTCATTTTTAATATATTATGAATAATTTAAAATTTAAAATTATTATATTTTATGTATTTGAATTTTAAAAAAATTAAGAAATATATAATTAAATTTCACACAATCTAATGAATAATTTATTCATAAAATTAACGAACTAAATTTATTAGGGTTTAAATTTATTTATTTTATATATTTTTTTACTATTGAACGAATATAAATGAGTTTTATCAAACTAAACATGAAGGCTATTTCAAGAATGCCCAATTCATTTATAACCGTGCATAGAACTAAGATAAGTTAAACGTTGCTCCCGGAGCATCGTTGAGTTGGATACGACGGAACAGAGTTGCTAAAGTAGACAAGGATCGAATTTCGACGAAACCGAAACAATACCCTCCTTCGTCATGACCAACTGTAACTTTTTGATTTACCTCCTCATAGATAATCGTGAGGACGACCATGTGGGGCCGCTAGGGTAGTAGATTCCACCTTTAAAAGAAATACTGAAGAAAAAGAAAAGTTAAATGCTTGCTGCAAATTCATGACCAACTCTTATAGCAAGCTGGCGGACTAGGCAGTGCAAACATGAAGATGATAGAATTGTATGTTGCAGAGCAGTAGGGCCCTGCAAAGGCTTATGATTTCTTCCGATCAAAAGGGGCAATCTAGGCATGGGCTAAGGTTGTATCGAAGCCTTACATTACACCCAAACACAAATTTACACTTTGGCTCCTTGCTCAAGGTTGATTCCCTGTGAAATGACATACACCCCTTACAAGTGTGGAAAATTTGTTTGTTGTGCCACAGCGGATGAATCATGTGCTCACCTTTTCTTCCAATGCCCCGTTAGCATGGCAATATGGGCTAAAGTGAAGATCTAGCTAGGCATCCAACAGGAGATAACCACCTCAGCGTGCCTATTTCATACTTGTCGACGAAGCATATCAAGGCGATGAGCGGCTCATAAGGCTAGATATCTAATTGTCATGTATGATCTTTCTTTTGTGACAAGCTAGAAATAGATATCAATATGAGAATCATGTACCCAGAGTAGATAAGATGTTTCTTAAGATTCAGATGCATGTCTACCGCTTTGTAGGTGTCTAACTTGTACATCCCACTTTTGACATTATAAAGCATTTACCTTTCATAAAAAAAATTAAAAAAGTCAAATAAACATCACAATAGGAAAGACAATTAACAAGGTTGATTGGGTTCTAAATCTCAAGAGTTATTGAAGTGTCATAATAGAGATTTTTTCCTACTTGAAACAAGCTGTAAAATAAGTTTGACGTCTGGAGATGCCAAATATTGCAATAACAAATAGGAAAGCATCATATTAGTCGTGCACTAAAATGGCTAATAAGGGTTAAAGGTTAATAGGATCCTTAATATCATTTCTTGGGTCAACTCACTCATATGGTGTTTCGATTCGAGCATCTCTAACATATCATTGGCTTAATCATCGCATAATTAACACATTGATACGATCTATATTCATAATCAAGAATTTAGTAAAATATAAAGTAAAGAGGGATCGTACATGTAAGTTATATGCATCCCATTGAATATAATACAACCCCTCCAGGATTTCCCTTGCATACTTCGTCTTCTCCATTGAAACTTAAGGCGGCAAGGCAATCTCCCTCTTCTTGTGCATTCTTTCTTCATTGAAACTGCAAAGTGATTTTAAGGAATAATATATGGATTCAAATGAAAATCAAACTTGGAGCTTATCAACCTTTTGCTACTCAAGTTACAGGCTCTGGAAGACAGTCACACAGGTGATAGAGATGAGCAGATCTGAAATGGAAGCCTTGTGATGGAAGAAAAATAACTTAATCGATTCAATTCCATAGCTAAAACCTCAGAAGGAGAATAAGAAAAACAGACCACAGGGAGCGCAAAGAAATGTGAATAAACCATGACCCAAATTGGTTTTTCCATCAAGGCAATTTGATGCAAGAGAAAATGGCAATTCAATTGCCAAAACAGGAGAAGCACCATCTTGAAATTGTACAAAATGCAAGAACCATTTTGAAACACTGAGGAAACAGAGTAAAAGGCTTCAACAGTACAGCTTGCATTAGACGTAGACATGTCTTTTCCTCCCTACTTCACATCTTACGTGTTATCTTCCTCCGGACAGCTCAATTGCATCTTGGTTGTACAAAGAGTCCTCTCCCCAGTCGAACCTTCTCTGCATCCTTTCATATTCTTGCCTTCTGGTCACTTCTACTTGCTGCCACTCTTCCCATCTCTCAGCAAGACCCTCTCCTTCAAGCATCCGCACCACTTCGGACATTGTCGGGCGGTCCTCCGGTGAAGCTTGGGTGCAAAGAAGAGCAACTTGGATCATCATTTCGACTTCATGGCCATCATATTCATTATTGAGATTTCTGTCGACAATGTCAGCCAAACGTTTTTCTCTCTGTAACTTCTTCACCTGTGCAGAAAAATAAAACTTGCAGTGAGGTGGCATAAACCACTAACAATCTTACTTCTAACTTCATCTTAAATCAGAAATAGTAACCTAGAACTGTCATGCAAAACTAATGTCCCTTGATAAATTTTCCAGTCATAGGAAACTGATAGAGTCTGGCATCATAGCACAGCAATACTTAGAAAACCAGAACGTCCAACTGAATTGGTTAATCAGAGAACCTTGTCCCAACCAAAGTCCACTTCGAGGCCTAACCCAGGAGGTAAGGGACAAGAACTAGCACAAGTTAACTTCTGCCTACCTAATTTTACTAATTACATTTTCTAATTCAATCTGGGCAAAGATTTGGCAATTGAATTGTAGAATCAGCGTCCACATCAGTTCATTGACCAGTTTAATTTAGAAACATTGGATTATAGAACAGAGAATAGGAAAAAGTAAGGACTTAATTAAATGCTATGTATGAATTCATGAAGTAAAACTGGTCTTGTCTATACTGTGAAGTAGGAAATTACTATAGAAGTGGATCAATCTACCAGAAAGGTCTCCGACAAAAAAATAAATTAGCTTTAGTTTACTCTCTAACGGTTGAAGCCTATAAACGCTTATATTAACTAATTCAAAATACTTTAAAATGATTAGTTGGATAGGAAAGGGAGACTTAAAATCCAAGATAAATGCACGTTGCAATTTTCTCTTGGAAGATGTTTACAAGGAGTTTTAGATATGTAACTTTTGTTGCATCAGCAGAAGACTAAAACATGAGATGATGCTAAACCTACAAAAATAGAGGATTGTTTTACTGTGGAAAATTTCTTGTGCTAATAGAAATTATTGAATTGAAATAAATAAATTATGTTTATCAAGATAATGAAGCTTACATGGTCAAGCAATAAAACATCATCTTCTTCCTCCAAGCGCGAAAAATCTATTGCACGTTGTCCGGTGACAAGTTCAAGAAGCATAATTCCATAACCAAAAACATCAGTTCTCTCCGATGATTTTCCAGTGGATAAATACTCAGGTGCAATGTGACCCATAGTTCCCCGAACTTGAGTTGTCACAGATGTCTTCCTCACATCTACCAATTTTGCTAACCCAAAATCACCTACTACAGCCTCAAAGTCCTCATCAAGTAAGATATTAGCAGCTTTAACATCCCGGTGTATTATTTTGGGACTGCAATGTTCATGAAGGTACTCTAATCCACGTGCAGTACCTAGTGCCACTCTTTTTCTTGTTGGCCAATTCAATACTGCCTCCCCTATTTTAAATTCTGCAATCACTTAACAGTATTACCATCAACATCAATTGCAGAACAAAGTATAGCAATGTGATCAATGGATAAACATAATTTCCTATTTATCACAAGCACAAGATACATAAATTTAAATCAAGTAGATATAACAAAATTGTCATTTCAATCTGGTTGCTGGAAGGTTATCAATTCCTAAACCTTCTACGGTTACCACTTACCACCAATCAATCTGATTGGAATGCCACATGAAGAACTTAATGCAGGAATACAAAGAAGAACCAAGACTAAATGTTAGATTGCTTTGCCCATTTCTTTAGCAGGATATCTGTTAAACTCTTTACAGAAAAATTATGAATCAATGAAAGTCCAAGGTAGAGGTTTTAACTTGTCAGATTAAAGGCCCAAGATATGGTCATTAAACTGAGAAGAAAAGAAACCAATGCATAAATTAACAAACAAATAGTTAAATTCATGTGCACAGCACTATATTCCTTTGCTCTTTTATTAGCTTTGCTGCCATGAGAGAGATAACCAGATTAGATTTCAGTATAAACTGAGAGTTACCTCGTAACCGGTATGCAACACTCAAATTTTGCATAAAAGGATAAACAAGAAGACGTTCTGTCGGTGTGGTACAAAAGCCAATCAACCTCAAAAGATTTTTGTGGACAGCAACACTTATCATCTCTACTTCACGTAAAAAAGCAGCTTCCCCACCTGGACTCTCATAGTCAGTTAATCGTTTTACAGCAATTTTAGAGCTATCTGGAAGCACTCCTTTGTATACTTTTCCAAAACCACCCTGGCCAAGGACATTTTTTTCACTAAATCCATCTGTTGCAATCTGTAATTCTCGATAAGCAAATCTTTTTAACTGTCCAAAAGCAATTCTGCGATCATCTTCACCTGTATGTCATATGTAAAATAATCAATCAGGTAAACTTTTGATAATTAAATTTATGTACTTGATTCATAGATATCAGTTCTGATTTGCAAGATGTTTAATTCAGTGTATGTTCTTGTTTCAGCGAGAATAAAAAAAAGTAGTATAACAAATGTAGAGCACAAGAAAGAAACATGACAAAGTTAATGGCTCGTCACATGAAACAAAATTGATTTGCAAAAGGTCCTATCAAAAACCAAAGAAACAGGTGTAAGAAAGTACTAAACCTGCAACATCAACAAATTCTTCGTGTCGATAACCCTTCCTGTGCCCCTTGCATAAGAAAAATATGACACCCATGACAAGCAATAATATGACAGCTCCAACAATTCCAAGCACAATTCCTACTTTTGAATTTTGGGATTTTCCTACCAAGACCAAAAGTATATTCAGCTGCTTGGAATATGAGGCAAAATATTTTTTTTCTTTCAAAAAGTTACATACCATAGATGATGAAACTCTTAAGTCCAAAAGAAATTATTGAAAATGTTTACCTTGAACAGGCATGATAGAAGCACAAGGGTGTTGGTAATTTATATCACAGTTCAGATTGTTTCCTGTGAAGCTGCACAAGGAAAATAAATAACATAGATATGGTTTCAAAGCATAAAGAGCAAGCTCAAAAGTTTACACACGATTATTCATACTTGTATCTAGCTACTTGAAAGAGCTCTCCAGGTATTTCTCCAAAAAGATGATTGAAAGCTAGACGACTGTCCATTCAATTCAATAGTAGAATGTTATGTGAAATATAATGGCAATGTGTCAATAACAATAGGAGAAGCACATTAAACTTCATTTTGAAAAAGAAAACACTGTGTATTGCAACTATGTGTTTTCACTTGAATAACAAAAAAACAAAACTGTTCCTTTTTCAATAATTCTGAATCCAAGCTCCAGGTATTTTCTTTTCATGTTACAATATTTACAGCTACTATGCTTCCTCCCAGTACTCTATGTACTGCAGCTGCTTTGATTGATCCTTTCATTCATGTACAAACTCTTAATATAAATTCAGTCATAGGGTTAAAAAAAAAAACAGTATCTCTAAGATTCCTGCAGCTACAGTCGCTGTCTATGTGAGAAATAACACTTACATGTCATTTAAGGCACCAAGATTTGTGAGGGAAGGAGGAATTTTCCCAGTAAGATTATTTTGGCTAAGAATCCTGAATAATGACAATAAAAAAAATTAAGGCAAGTCTTTAAGTCTACTTAAAAGATTTAGATCAGAAAATTTTATGATCCCACTGACAATATCTGAAGCTTAGAAAGCTTGCCAAGGGAAGCTGGTATATCTCCACTGAAACGATTATTTTCCAAATCCAAATTGGTCAAACTAGAGAGGTTGCCAAACTGTTCTGGTATTTCCCCGGTTATATTATTACCTGGCAATGACCTACACAATTACATGTCAAATCATCTGAGGATACCTGATTATCAAGTGAAATATTCAAAGATGCCATCATCATTACCAAGTAACAAAAAATTCTATGTAATTCAGATCAATGTTCAAGTACAACGAGACATACTTATTAGGGGCAAAACTGGCAATTACTCATGCATTAAAAAGAAAGGTCTCATATAAGTTCCTAATAGCTTGATTTACATCAATCTCTTATCATCTTAACAGTTTCCCTACACTCTGCTTTTTTTACTCTTGAAATTGAAACTATCCTAACTCCTGTTAGCAGATAGTCTGCATACTTGTGTGAATGTTTACACACATATAGGTCAATGAGAAGAGGTGGGTGTTCAGTTTCGGTATGTAAAAAGGCTGTGTGCATGCATGAATTTGACATACACATGATTGTTTAGAGTTGGCAGGTTGGCTTGATGACTAAGAATACCTTTTGTTGTTGTCATGGTTAACTTGAGAAGTTTCATGTATAGCTGATATTGTCTTAAATCTCCAATGGTAAACATTCAGTCTCACCATCCAACTAGTCTTAGAGAATGATACAATCCCTAGATAGACTTATTCAAATAACCCCTTCAAAATATTATCTTTTAAATATGTTATTAGATTTGTTATTAATTTAGATAAGGTAATTAGATTTATTAATAATTATCTTTTGAATAGATTATTAGATTTATTAATATTTTTTATATTGACTTGGCGTTATTATGGGGTTATATATAGAGTCATTATATAATCTTTTGAGGACAAGCAATGAAACAATTTATTTGGATTAATCAATTCTATTGATTATTGGAGGTCGATCCCCTCGAAGTGATCATATATCCCCATTTTTATTTTTTTTCGATTTTTCGCAAGATAGGACGCGGGTTCCTATCAACTTGGTATCAAAGCAAGGTTAATTTCATATTATGACAAATTGGAGATCCTATGAAGATGAATTCCCTTGTTGGCGAAGTAGAGATCCTACTGGATTTATTTTTAAAAGCAGAAAGATATTTTATTCTACACGACACATCAAATGATTCGAAAGTCGAAATAGCTTCTTTGCATTTGGATGGAGAGGCTTTCCGATGGTATCAATTATATATGTCATATCATGGATCTATAATATGGAAAGAGTTTGTAGATGGTCTTCTAACTCGTTTTACACCTCAACAGATCACCACAGTAACAGAATATCATAATCGCTTTCTTCGACTCTTTAACCAAACTCGTAATTGATCAGAACGAAAATTGTTGAATACATTTATTGAAGGACTTCATCTTAACATCTAAAAAGAGGTGAAGACGCGCTATCCTCGCACTGTAAAAGTTGCATTACCCTTTGCACAAATTCAAGAAGAGCAAGTCAATGAGGAAGCGCGAAGAAATGATGAGTGGCATCGAAGTCATTAATGTACACAAAGAAGAGTATTAATGGATGAACCAATAGAGGATTCAAAGGAAAAAGATGATATCAATGAAGAAAAAATACAAGAAAGTGTCAATGAAAAACAAGATGTCATGACGATAAAATCAATTCATGTATCAAAAGGATTACAACCTCCACAAATAATAAAAGAAGAAGGATTCATTGAATAACAACGAGATAGTTACAAAGACAATATATATATGAGGAGCTAAACTTTGCGACACCCATAATTGAAGTCATTGGATTTACACCAATCTCTACTTCCATTGTTCTAGTGAACGTGCTCAGTCAATTTGATGGCTTAGCATCTCGTAAGTGTGGCAGAGATGTAGAAAACAGGTCTTGCGACACAGGTAGTTCTTTTCTTTGAGCTTCCTGTTACTAAATCCTTGCTTACATTTCCAAATTTTTTGTAAAATTTAAAGGCCAGTCACCCCCAGAGATAGTCAATGGGACTAACTGGGATTTATCATTGTTCTAGTGAACAAAGCAATAATGCCTTGTCATCTCCAACAACATCTGACATATCAAGGAATATTTTTTCATCATAACTCGATGAGGACCCGACGTAAGGTTAAGTGAAGAAAAAGAAAGTATTGGCATGCTCATAAATTTTCAATGAAGACCTAAAGGAAAATTTCATGTTTAAGAAGGAATTATAAAAGGTCATTTGACTTCGTCAAAAGGAGATTTCAATTGGTGGACAATAAGAAGCTATTTTATACAAATCATCGAAAGAAAAAGAAGAATAAAAAGATCAACCTTGAGGACAAGATTGTTTTGAAGGGCAGTGGAATGATACGATCCCTAAATAGACTTATTCAAATAACCCCTTCAAAATATTATCTTTTAGAATATGTTATTAGATTTGTTATTAATTTAGATAAGGTTATTAGATTTATTAATAATTATCTTTTGAATAGGTTATTAGATTTATTATTATTTTTTATATTGACTTGGTATTATTATAGGGTTATATATAGAGTCATTATGTAATCTTTTGAAGACAAGCAATAAAGCAATTTATTTGGATTAATCAATTCTATTGATTATTGGAGGTCGATCCCCTCGAAGTAATCATCTATCCCCTTCTTTTTTTTTTATTTTTCGCAAGATAGGACGCAGGTTCCTATCAGAGAAATCAACCTTGCCATCATATTTTTGCCAAACACCAACACAAGTTACACAAAACATGTTGATCACAATAGAATAACTATGTGATGGAAGAAACATTATGTGAAAGGATGATATGACACAACCTTTCTATAGAATGGATCCAATGCCAATTTCTGACAGACAGTAAGTTTAGATAAATTATATTGAAGTATTTATCAAGGTTTAAAATATCGAGTCATGCCGAGGTTTCGATCTTCGACCGGAACGATACAGTTTCGGTACCGTATCATACCGTGCCGGTATAGTTTCGCTATTTTAAAATAAAATATAAAAAGAGCAGCCCGGTATATTAACTAAAATAAAAAATTTAATCTAAATATATTAAAAAATAAAAAATAATCTAAATTTTAAAAAAAAAATAAATTTTAAGCTAATTTTAATTTTATGGATTTTATTAAAGTTTATTTAAATTATCCCGAACTATAGCTAAGAATTGATTATTAAAACTTAATTAAACTACGTTAAAAAATAAAAAAAATAAAAATTGCAACAGATCGCGGGGAGGTGTCGTCGGGCTCGCGCAGCGCCTCCGGTGGCATCGCAGGGCCCCAGCAGCACCTCCGATGGAGTCGCCTCGCCCGAGCGACGCTTCCGGAGGATTCGCCGAGGCTGCACGACACCTCCGAAGGCATCGCCGCACCCGAGCGACACCTCCAGAGGCATCGCCGCGCTCGGGCGATGCCTCCGAAGGCGTTTCCCGGTCGAAACCGCAGTGCCGGTGTTGTGCCTGTGCCAGTCCATCGGCGGAATAAAAAATTTCGATCGTATTGCATGATACGGCTCGAAATTTCAATCCTTGGTATTTATCATTCTTATGCGATATGATCTTTGTCATTTGCATAACAAGTTCATGTAGATCAAAGTCATCACTTACTTTGAACTCATTCAGCTAAGTACAAAGTATCAAAATTTTGGTTCCTATCAGAACAATAATAAGTGATTGATGCCCCAACTACTTTGCAGCTATTGCATGCCATGAACCCTATACAAGAAACCATAGTGAGCTGTATATGTCCACAGTCAAACATTGTTCAAATGTGTGAGGGAGTAAAAACCTAAATAATAATAATGATAATAAATAGTAATTAACAATAGCAGGTATAAACAGAATAGCTTCACTTGTGCCTCTTGCGACATTCTGCATTTAAGGTAACTAGTAATTTCTATCATGGTTTAAAATTTCATACCGTGTTGAGTGAAACGGTCAAAATTTACCATTCCACCTATAGCTCGGCACTGGCACAACAGGTCGCAGTAGAATCGCGGCAATCTTCGTGGAGCACGAAGGCGTTGCGATCCCGTGTTGACCTATGCGGAATTGCAGAGGGTCATAGAGGCCCCGACAACCTCACAAGGTCCCAGAAGGATTGCGACACCCCTACGATCCCAAAATTTTTAAATTTTTTGCATTTTAATTTTTTTAATATTTAGATCAAATTTTTTAATTTTAATTAATATATTTTTTATTTAAAAAATATAGAAACATATCATTATGCTATGATACCAAAACCATATCGTTCCAATCATAAATCGAAATTTCAAAATGGATCGATATTGTAAACCATGATTTCTATACCCTTTGTTGATAGTGGTTAGATTTAAACGAATAATAAATAACATACTTCATCCATCTTATGTCTCTATGTTACCAATTTATCATTGTAACAATTGCATTCTACAATTAGATATCCTTGTTGGAACAAGAAAATGATGTTATAGGACTTGGCAAGCCAATCATGGTGATGGTGTATATTTCAAGTGGAATGTAGCTAAACATTATATCAAAACTCTATCAATTTCAACATCACTTAGCAAGAACATCAAACTATACGCCCCCACAAACATAGTCGAGTTGATACTCGAGTGGTAGATTGCCACATGAAAGCAGGGATCGAATTCCCGAGGGAACAATCTCTTAGGGAATAAAATCTCTCCCACCTGAAGAAGTCGCTCGGTTACTATGATTTACTCCCTTCAAATCGTTGTGGGACCAACATTGAGAGGTGCTTGAGGTGAGTGACTTCACCTTTTTGCCACACAGGAGCATCAAACTATACAATGCAATCATAGCATGTTTGAGAAGTTGAAAACAATGACTTCACTAACTTGTATGGTGTAGAATAAATTCTAGAAACAAATTCTTTGGTGCCTAATCTATTGAAGAAAGACAAAATGGTTTGGTTACATAGTAACTAAATATTGGTAAAACTATACTTACAAAACATTTAGATATTGAAGTTCTCCGATTCTTGGTGATAGAACTCCATTAAATCCCATTGAAGACAACGTTCTGAGGCAACAAAATCACAATGACAGAATATGGCTTTCATAACACAGCAAACAGATGAAACTTACAATTCATTGCAACTGATTCATAAAATCTACATAATAATACAAATCATATAACTTTAAGAGGAGAACAACAAATGACTTACACTTGAATGACATTGTTGTTGCTATCACAAATAACAGAGTTCCATGTGCAAGGATTGACCTGATTTTGATTCCAATCACTAAGCTGACTCCCAGTGACATTTAACCTCAATTTCATGTCATATAATGCATCACCTGAAAACATATTAATTCCTTGCAATCCATAAAATAATTCAATGAAGTAAATAAGGTCATGAAACCCTATGAACCAACCACATAAACGTTTTATATTCTGTCCACTAAGATTCAAATAATCATTTGTCAACAGTAGCAAATACATTTACCAACAGAAAATGTATGTAAACTTCTAGCATGAGAAATTACAAATTTGGACCTTTCACTATAAGGACCATTTCTGATGACATCAACGTCCAAGAAAGATTCACAAGCAATATCAGAGCCAATAGATAATACCTCAAAAGGAACTCAATTCTTAGGAGAAAAAAGGAATATAACCTCAGCTCCATCATCTGCTCTAGAGAATTCATTTAGACTTATAATCGCACAGGCATTTTATTACACCTCTAAGCAAAATCCTATCATAAAATACTAATATATGTAGATAAAATGATTGATCTAGGTGCATTTCATTGTGGTCCATATCATCCTCATGTAACCATGGTTTCTTTGCTGAGAATTGTATTTTGTTTAATTTGTTGGATGATTAGCAACTAATTGATTTTTATCAAAAAAACAAAAACATGGTAGTGTGATCAAAAACTAGTTCACCATACCTTAACATCATAGCAATATTCCCAAGATGCAAGAAAATATTGAATGTATATACTAAGTGTGAGAATATACAAATAAAAAAGGAGAACAAGCTGAAATCCATAAAGCCCAGAATGAACAAACTAGGAAACTTAATTTGGTGTGACATTTTTCCCATCAAAGTTACCCCCATACTTGAACACTCTGGTTGTACAACCTCTCTTGCTTACACTGGATGAAAGAGAGATGATAAATGCTTTTAAACACAATGGAAGAAGCACTATGCTCAACCTTGCCAAAAAAAAATTGTAATTAACAAAAAATGCCCCTCAATTTTACATAAACCTAAAAGTCAAGAAGGACAAGAAAAATACAACAATGATGTCAATATCTCAAGACGGCAATTGGAGCTTTAGTCACCCCTCTAGAAATTAAGGAATTTTTAAGTGAGTCAAAAGAATTGAATTTCAGAAAAGTCACTTGATGACTTGTCTCAAACTCAGCAAAGAAATTAGAAATCCAAGAATGAGACCAAACTTAGCACCTCAAGAGCCTATAAGTGAGTTCCAATTCTTAAACCCAAAAGAGCCCCTTGGATCCTTGATTCAGCCCCATAGGAAAAGTTTATCACACTACCAACAATGTGACAATCAAAGTGTCTAAGTCATTTTACTGACCGTTCTCCTTACTAAAGAACCATTATGACCCCAAATATGTATTACTCAAGAAGAGTCCTAGGTTGCTTGCCTTATTTAAAAATCATTCAACATGCTACTTGCCTTAGTCCCAGTTGCCGAATCTTTCATGCTACCTTATGATCCCAAATGAACAAATTGAATTAAATTCTTGCTTATAATAATTTTACTAAGACATATGACGGTATGTATTGGTTCATAGTTATTTATGTATATCTACTTGTTTCCACCAAACTAAGAATTTTGACTGAGCCAATCAAAGAGATGCATATTGATGCTAGGAGAAAAATTAAATCAAATAATGAACACTAGGAGAAAAATTACATTGAATAATGACCACACAAGTCTGCAACACAAGAAAATTATGCCTTTACATTCAATAGCTCGAGCAAACCCATAAAAACTCCACTAAACCCTTTTATGGCCATTCCAATATCTCATGTGAGGAGAAAAAAAGTTGATTCTAATGCTTGCCAAACTACTAAACCATTATTCCAATCCTATACATGTAAGACTTGCTATGTTATTATGAGGCTTATCGACTTTTCCAAAACTTGCGCCCATTCTCAATGCAATTTCATTCATCTTCAGCAACACAATTTCAGACATTGAGGACATAGTTGAGATGAAGACAGCTTCAACCCAACCAACCTTTCTCTCCCTTTACCTAAACTACCAATTCCCCCCTGCCAAACTCACTGTACACAAATTTCTTCATCCACAACCCATGTTTCTCATAAACCATACGTCTTCTTCCGTATTCGATGGTAAAATAACCTTTTTCATGTCCTTTATCCTAATTGTCTTTTCTTTACCTTTGAGTTTTACATTGTTTATACATTATATTTATGTTTTGTACATATTATAGGACCTATACATTATTAACTCCGTCCTAGATTACTCATCAAATTCTTTTTAGCTACCGTCACACTAAAAAAGAGTAAAGTATCATAATCTAGTGTCTTGTTTCCCTTAACTTTATATTGATGTTATTTTATTGAAACTACACCATATTTCACCATTTGAAACATTCCACTCCCGGCATTAGCCATATTCACTTCTCCTCTAAAATTATCCATCAATCCGCAATAGGTGTATTGTCAACATACAAAAATATCTTCAAATTTATAAGCTCCACTCACAATTTCAATTGCAAGTCTACAAACGCCCTCAAGGCTATGGTGCGATGGTAAGAGGTGGGATGGGATCCCTAGACAATGAAGGTTCAAATCTCACCCAAGACACATTACGCCTAGGCAATTTGAAAAACTTGTGATGTTGGACCATCCGTCAAGACCCATCTGCGCTTCTCGATTTACCCTGGTAGTTGGTCGGAAACTTCCATAGGACCGGACTGATCATCTCCAAGATTAATTGGATCATAAAAGCTAGATACCTAAATTACCAAAAAAAAATGCAAGTCTACAAACATTAAATCCTCCTATTAAAAATTTACTTACTCAAAGGTCTCAGAAAAGCTAAACATACTACTACCATACATCCAATCACAAATTTCCTTTAAAAATCGAGGTTCTTATCATGAGTTCACCATCTTCTTGTCATGTGTAAAGACTCCTAGGTCACTTCATAAAGCTCTTATGATCCACATTAGCCAGGTAATGAATAAGGAGATATATATTCTTCAATCATAAAATGCATTGGAACTTATGCATCTTCATGCTAGTGTACTCTATATCATGTTGGTGGGTATTCATAGTTAAAGTGTCCTCTTAATAGTAAAATTAATCATTATAAGACAAGATCCATTGTCAAAAGACAAATTTTTAAAATGGACTACTTTGAGATATTCTAAATTGTTATTCAACTTATTTTAATCTTTATACTTTAATCCCTCTAATAGATTTGAGTTAGTGAATTATCACGTGGAAGCCAAAAATGCATTTTTATATCACGACATTTCTAAAAAAATTATATAGAGCCCCCTCAAAATTATGTTACTTAGGGGGAGGGAAAAAATACATAACTAAAAATACAAGTTATGGTCTTAAATAAAGTTCTTGATTATGGTATAAAAATTCTCAAATAAAGTTACTCAAGTTAGCCTCATATGTAACAAAGCTAACCATACACTATCCAATACAATACCATAAGTATTTTAATTTTACTAGTTAATCTTGATAACATTCTAATAAAAGGAAGTGACATGTAGCGTATGATAGACATAAAAAAATCATATCGGAGATTTTCATTAAAGATTTGTGAAGGAATAGAAGTTGCTTATAGTTCTCAAGGAACATTGTCTCAAAGAAAAGATTATGAATCTTTTGCAAGAAATTATAATATTTCAATATAGACCAGTAAGAACTCCAACTATATTGAATCATAATCCATGATGAAAAGATAATGAATTTAAAGAGTTTTATTGTCATCAAAGTCTATCAAGCAGTCATCTATCTCAGAATTACCAAGCTAATATATAATTTGCAATAGGTGTTGAGAGTCAATTCATATAGCAACCTAAGAACTACCATTGAGAGATGGTGCTAAGGATCCTTTAACATATTAAAAGATTCTTAGAAAAGGTTTACTTTGCTAGAAGTATGGGCACTCAAATATTAGTATGTTGATTATATTTTATTGAATATTAATATTAGAATCCACTTCATTATTTTGCACATCAACCTTATAACATGAAAATGAAAATAAATAAATAAATAAAATATTCTAATACAACTTAGTGTCAAAGCATAATAAACAACAATGATAAAGATAATGTATATAAAATGTAAATATCAACTTTCACATTATAGAATGAATGAATATCCATCGTGATAATGAAACAATACATTGCAAATAATAGCATTACATAAAGGCATAAACCACATTTAGTTGAGATGTCATTTAAATCCTAGATGCAATTATGTCTAAGAGGATTAGTACATAATACATTTCTTCCAAATAACAAATTGTCGGCATCTTTACTAAACATCTTTTTAGTAATTTATTTTTATCTCTATGTAACAAGTTAGGCATGATAGATATTTATCTTTTGACTTGAACAGGATATTAGAAAGAATGGTTATAAACTTTTATAATAACCTTTCCTTAGCCTTATATTTACATAGCCTAGCTTCTTATCTTTATTTTAGTTATTTTGAAGACTATAAAAAATGAATTGTAATACCACTTAGAATACAATAAAGATGTACAGAAGTTTTCTTAATTTTTATAAACTTCAATACATCCTACCATACTTTTATAGATCAAAGCATTGAGGAGTTAGCCAACTAGACATGAAGCATTATAGTAAAAGAGATAAGAACGATAACATGGATGTGTGCCATCCTAAGAAAAGATAAATAAAAATACACTAGTGTAGTAACACAGTTACTACAACAGATGTTAATCCAAGAGAAAATATATTTAGATGGTATTGACATGTTCAAAAGAGTTTACAATTAGACAAGTTGAATCAACTAGAGTTAGAGGTGTAAGAAACAAAGTTAATTCAAAGAAATTTAATAAGGAGATTTGGATACACTCCAAGATTTATTGGTATTTAATAGTGTCTTTTTCGTTTGCTCGGACTCCTCTCCCGAAGCTACGACCGCCTCTCCAAGATACCAGATTCAGTGGACTCTGCGCACAAAAAGAAATCATGCCCCTCTCACTGTCCTCCGTTGGTCATTATATAGCTGGCGGAAAGGAATATCCACGTGGGATGCACTTACCAGTTGTCCATCTGAGAGACGGTTAAAACACCGAAGGCAACAACCGTTGAACCTTACTCACTGTTGGGCCTTTGGCTAAGTATCACCTTCTGCGAGTTGTCAGAGATTGAGGCAAGTAGTCGGCTGTCGCTGACATGCTTCCTGAGTCCGAATGGGTATAATGAAGGCTGAATGCTCGAGAGCACAAATAAACTAGCTCGAGCTAAAGGTCGAGTTGGGAATGCTTGGGATGGAACTTTGGCTACTCAGAAATCGAGGCCAAGTGCTCGAGGAAAGCGACCAATGAGTCGGGTTGCTCAGAAAAGGACTCTAACGACTCAGGGTGCTCGAGAGGAATAACTTTGGATACCACTGCATGTTTCCCCTTCAAGTCGGACTAAGAAGTGAAGTCGAATAAAGTCTAATTAAGTATATGGCGACTCAGGATGCTCGGGAATAATTCTAGATACCATCACATGTCTCCCTTTAAGTCAGATCGAGGAGCAAAATTGGATAAAGTCTGATTAAGAATATGATGACTCGGGATGCTCGAGAATAACTCCAAACACTATCACATATTCCCCCTTCAAATCTGCTCTTCAGTCCAACTTGAAGTGGGACATGTGATGGTATCCGGAGTTATTCCCAAGCATCCCGAGTCGCCATATAGTTAATCAGAATTCATTCGACTTCATTCCGCAACTCATCTTGAAGGGGGGCATGTCATGGTATTTGGAGTTATTCCTCCCAAGCACCCTGAATCGCCAGTCTTTTCCTAAGCAACCCAACTCACTGGTCACCTTCCCCGAGCACTTGGCCTTGATTCCCAAGTAGCTAGAGTCCCGTCCTGAGAATTCCCAACTCGACCTTCAGCTCGGACCAGTTGCTCTACGCTCCTGAGCATCCAGCCTTCGTTATACCCATTCGAACTTAAGAAGCATGTCAACGACAATCGACTATTTGCCTCAACCTCCGACAACTCACAAAAGGTAGCACTTAGCCAAAAGCCTGACAGTGTTACAGTGCAGTTCAACAGTTGTCACCTCCAGTGTTCTAACCGCCTCTCAGATAGACAACTGGTAAGTGCATCCCACGTGAAGATTTTTTGCCGCTAGCTATATAATAACCAATGGAGGTAAGTGAGAGGGGCATGGTTTTCTTTTTTTGCATGGAGACAACTCTTCTCCCCAAGCTCTCTTTCCTTTCTGCACTTTCTTTCTTTCTTCTTCTTCGCATCTTTACTAGTCTTCCACCTTAGATCGGAACTAACTTAGGCATCAGAGTGGCCACAGCGGTAAAATTGACCAACTCTAATATGCTTTTTTTTCTCAAGCCATCGGATCTAGTACCTTAGAGAGGCGGTCATAGCTTCGGAAGAGGAGGAACCCAAGCAAACGAAAAGGACACCATCAATAATGAATCACTCAAAAATGTAAAGAAACACTCATACACGACAGAGAAGTAAGATCAAATCCTTAATTCTATGCTAGCCAACCCTAACATGTTTTTTTTTTCTCAAGCCGCCGAATTTGATACCTTGGAGAGGCGGTTGTAGCTTCAGGAGAGGAGGAGCTCGAGCAAATGAAAAGGACACCATCGGTAATTAATCACTCAAAAATGTAAAGAAACACTAGTACACAACAAGGAAGTAAGATCAAATCCCTAAAGTATGTCTAGCATAGATTAAGAGTAATTCTATCCATTTCATAAAGGAAGCAAAAAATCCCCCTCTTTCTATTATCTCTAAACAAACGGATAATTTCCATTTATGATACATAATTTGGTAAATCACCATGAGAACCTGATAAAAAATCAGGAATAACCAAAGCACAATTTGACTACCATCTACAACTAGAGGTATATTGTGTTGAAAATAACTTTCTAAATCCAACGGCAATGAAACTTTTTTATTATTAAATCAATAATCTGAAAGGAAAAAAATTGTTAACTCTACTAATGTATAAAACTATTTCAGGTCCTACAAATACTCAGATGACATAGATGCATATCTTTTCTTATTTATGAAGCTCTACCTTTTTGGATCCATATATATCACCGATACTAGAAGATAATCAGATCAACAATAAATATTCAGATGACATGTATGTATATCTTTTCTCATTTATGAAGCTCTACCGTTTCTGATTTGTATATATCACTAATATTAGAAGACAATCAGATCAACAATGAACACTCAGATGACATAGATGTTTTTCTTTTCTCATTTATGTAGCTCTACCTTTTCAGATCTGTATATATAACTGATACTAGAAGATAAGCAGATCAACAAATGTTTCTTATATGCAAGTTTTAGAGATAGTCTTAAATGGAAGTGGAGTACCTTGCCAATCGGATTCAACTCTGGACAGCAAAAACATAAATATACAGAATAGATAAACAACCACCATATTTCTTGACAAGTCGTTGCCCCTTGCTCATTTAATCAAGTAGTTGTCAGATAAAGAAGCCCTATAAGAAGTAGCTTCAGTTTTCCAAGTTACAGAAATACAAGAAATGAATGTGCTTTAGTCAGAAAAATTAGCTAACAGATAAACTCTAGGTCATATAAAAACAAAACGTCAATCCACAGCTCAATAATACAGCAATAGGGGCATAGAAAAATGAGCCAACAGATAAACTCTAGGCCATATTAAATACGTCAATCCACAACTCAATAAGATAGCAATAGATGCATGACGACATGGTAAAAGGTTGTAATAATGAAATGTGATTATCTCGCACCAAAGGCTCACTTGCATGGAAACGCCGTCCTTGGTATCTATTAAAAACAGAATTGTGTAAAGACGAAAATCTATTTGAGAGAAATTTGAACGTTGTCTTCTTTGAACTGTTTATCTTTCTCCATGTTATTTTGTGATTTCTCACCTAATTGGGTGATTAATTATATTATCATCCTGCCGAAGTTTCGAAAGAAGCTTTACAATCGATTCAATTAGAACTCTTCCAACCAGCCGGATACTGCCCCCAGACACTTATGATACATCTGCTAAATAATTTCTAAGGCAGTACGATTCCCTACTTTTTCGCTCCAATTTAATTGGGCATAAATCAACGAAACAACCGAGAAATTGCAAGGTAAAGTTATTCTCCGCGGTGCTTTCGACCAAAAACCATGAAAAAAAAGGAAAGATTAGGAAAATTTTCTTTTCGAGAACAGAAATGCTCCCAGAAAGTGCAGAAATGATCAGCGCGTTAGTTCGCCCTTGAAAACATACACACAAAAAAAAATCCTGTAAAAGTAGTTTAAGAAAAATGAAAAAGGACAATAAAGACACAGTCGTTCAGAATTCCAATCCGGGATGTGGACTCCGAGAGGGAAAAAAAGATCAAATCAAAGGTAAAAGGAAGATCGGCGCAGATGCAGAACAAAGGGGCAGACCTTGGCAAAGCGATGCCACCCATCACTAGCACGACGAAGATCGGCTTCGCCACTGGAGCTAGCGCTGATCCAGTCGGGGGGTTTCGAGCGAGAGGGAGGAACTGAGAGACACCGAAGTCGACACCCTTCAAACACTCGTCCAACAATGTCAACACCCGGTCCCTCACCGCGCTTACATATATTGGAGGTGCGATCACTCACCCGCTGCCCCTTACGCGACACCGCTCAGGGAATGCTTCGCTTTTATTAGCTACAAAAGTGGAGCCCAACGACCATCTATAAACATGAAGCAGCCTTCAGTTTACTCCAGCAATTGCCCGGAATTCTTACCCTCGTGCCCATTGTTCTATAATATAGGGCCTGCACGAAGGGTATATGGTAATGCAAATCGAATGTTTGTTGGACGGCCAAAATTCGGTCCAATCGGCACCTATTGGTACGGATTAAAATTATATCAAATATGCAGTCAAAAAATCAACAGTCGACACGATGATAACTTTAAGGACATTTACAAATGATGTAACTACAGGTGTGAGACTGATTATTTAAATAAAATAGGAAGTGTAGATAAAATAATAATAATAATAATAAATTTTTTATTAAAAAAAGATAGATAGAGGAACAAACAAAAATTATTTAATTGTGCACTCATTGCACCGCAATAATGGGGATCCTCCTCATCTTCTGCTTTTTATGGACTAAAGTATTCAAACTTTGAATTACAGCGTCCACGAGCTACTCCTTTACATAGTATTTAATCTTAGGATATTTCATGCTGTTGGATAGGATTTTTTTTCCTATTTAGATTCTCGAAATTGATGGTGTGACAATTTCAAAAATATTAATTTTTAATATTATGTTCTAGGAGACGACTGTCCGAAAAAATTCAATAGCATCTCCCCTGTAATAAGTAACTATTCCTGATACATAATGACATAATAGGCCAACACGGCCAATACAAATACAATACATATCCAACCACACATCTATACATACACATAATTATGAAACACTACGAAAATGCAACAAGCCACGATAAAACATACTCCACCAATCCATGACAACGAAAAATGACATGATGGAGATTTAATAGAGATCTTGTCCATCACATACAGGAACACAACAACTAGTCCACAATAGATAAGGAACAAAGCACATAGATAAGCACATAATTCCAAACTCGACGATACGAAAAGAACCACAAACTAAACAGTCTATAAAATCATGCGAAGAAAAGACAACAACTAAACCCTGCTGTGAGATGATGGAGCAGTCTGGCCTATCTCCAAGCTTCAACCAACATCCTATCTGTTACCTGGGGAGAAACAAGGAAAACCCCAGGGTCTGGGTAGTGAGTATTACAATACTCAGTGGATATAGAAATGAAAGTACACAACATATAGGATAAAGCAACAGGATATCAACATAATGAATAGAATCAAGGCAACAACTATATATATATAATCACAAGTGCAATAGCTATCAACGCAATACATAAAACTACAACAAATGCATGTGCATATGATATGCATAATCGCTGTCTGCACTCGCCACCCCCAGACACTCACCCGGTGTAGTGTACTGGGGCGCACAATAGGAAAGCTGCACACGCTACAACAACAAAATCACCACTAATCAAGTGGGGAGCGGGCAAGATCAGGAGGGTTATCTAGCCAATCCTAGTTACACCCAACTTAGCGCAACAATAAATCTACTTCTATCATGTACATGTCATGATGCATCATACAACAGTTAAGCATGTATAATCTAATTAGATATAAACAACAGATCATACAACGGTATGGAAGAAAAATATCAACAATATAGGTATCATGTATCAGACATTCAACAGAATTAAGATTCAAGTATCAGATAATGATCTCTAGAAAAGACTGTACTGACCAGGTACAGGGGTACCCACCTGATTTGATGAACGTCGATAAAAGAACTCCCAAAATATAATTCCTTCGTAAATACAATCGAACTTCCAATCAGTCACTGTCTTGCAATTAGAATAAACCACCTTCCTAAATATCAGAGTGTATTTTTAAATTCTATAACAATTAAACCCTAATCTTCCCTGATCAGATCTTGGTCAAGACCAGAGTTGACCGACTCAATCCACACCCAACTTAATCCATAACTTGCATTAAATCCCAATTTCTTACCCAAATTCTTACTACAATTGTTATCAATTGAATTCTAAATACAGATTAAGCCTAAATTAGCCTAATCCAACCCAAATCAGATCGGGATCCAGATCAACGGATCACGGCTGAGCCTTGACCATGACCAAACCCATCTCTGCCGATCAGGATAGAGACCAATCTATGCTTTCTTGCTAAAATTCTTCCTACCAATTAATACTAACAGATTTTACCTCAATCCTCAGCAACCGAACCTTCTGAACTCCTAGCCAAGTTTCGGTTGAAGCTTCCCAAGTCTGTTGTCCACTCTAGAGGTGGACCGCGCTGCCTAGAACGAAGAAGAAGACCGGCGAACAGTGGGTCAGCGAACAGCAACGCTAGGTCTTCTTCCGACCTTCTCCAGTGAAAACGCCCGCTCCTCGACCCTTTAACCGTCTCCTCCGTTGACGCCATTAACCAGCCATCACTGCCGCTGCCATCGTTTTCGCGAGGAGAAGGAAACGCTCGGCTTGCGTGGAGAAGAAAACGCTTGTAGAGTTCAGGTTGAGGAGAGGTTTCGGGTTTAACCCGAACCCGATTCTAACTTATGAGCTTAGGGTTAGGGTTGGGTGGTTTATTTGGGTTGGGCTGCCCCAAATCCTACACTTAATTTTAATTATCCAAGACAATTAAGATTCATAATTCATTGATAAATCCCAGTTAGCCCCATTGATTATCTCTAGGGGTGATCGGCCCGGTCCTACGAAAGTTTCCCACCGACCACCAGGGTAAATCGGGAAGTGCATGCAGCGGTCAACCCAGACGCCCAGCATCCTTTGATTATGTTCCCTATTTGAAAGAAAATTTCTACAATTACGTCGTAGCTGGGGATCGAACTGCAAGTGTTTGGGTGACAACATAGAGGTCCTACCAAAGGTGTTTGGGTAACAATTAAGATTCACAATTCAAAATCATCATTAGGGTTCACAATGATGCAATATTATTATTTTTTATTTAAAAAATATTTTTAAAATTTATATATATATATAAAAGTTGTCTATATATCTTTTAAGATATAAATGAATCAAAATTTATTTATCTTTTTTTACTTTTATTATCTTAGGAAGTGTTATTATTCTCACTTTCATTTCTCATTTCCATAGGGTTAAGAATGATCAATCAATCTTAATGTGGTTAATTATTTCAACACCAACTGAACCTATGGTCATCAAGTTTAAAACCTCTTATCAGGTTTAGGTGTCCCTTGCTTAAGCCATTGCATCTTATTCTTTGACCCACATCCTACAACTTTTCTGCAACTCGACTAAAATGATAATCCCAGTTAGTCGCATTGACTCAATCCCTGGAGGTGACCGGTTCGGTCCCACAGAAGTTTTCCACCAACCACCAGGGTAAATCGGGAAGCGCACGCAGCGGCCAATTCAGATGCCCAGCATCTTTTGATTACGATCTCAATTTGGAGGAAAATTTCTGTAAATACGTGTAGCTGGGGATCGAACCGCAGGTGCCTGGGTGATAACCTGGATGTCCTACCGCGACACCATGGCCCCGGGGACCATCCTACAACTTTGAATGTAGCTACAGTATGAGCAATAAGGCAACAATTCCATCATATCGATGAGTATATGTAGTCAATTAAGACTACCACCCACCATCCACCGTCGGCCCTCCATATTTGAACTAAATGTTTAAATTCTAAATATGGCAACTCTATTCCTAGCATGACAACCTACATCAACCAAGTGTTATTTCTTCAATCTTTTCTGCAAAAAGTGGAATCCGCCACCTTAGCGGCCCCACACAAAAGTGTTATTTCTTCAATCACTTCATGGTGTGGTGTCCTCTCATGAACATCTTTTACAACTTCAATATTAGAGGACTCTAAACTTTCTTTTCATTATCAAGACTTTTAAAGAAATCCCTATGAAATTCAATTGAAGTAATCAAGGTGAAAGAGATCAAGAGCAAGGGTGAGGTTGAGAAAGATGTTAGGTTTGTTAATTTTACATGATCATTATATTTATTTCATAAAATGGATCTTGAAATATATATATTTTACATACCTAAGCTTGATAAATAAGTCATTGTAATGGAATTATTTTGCATATATTAATTTCTCTCTTCTTTCCTTTCTTTATGAAAATACTCAATATTTTTCTTTCATGATGGATCATTACTATTTATATACACAGAGAGGACCAATATACATGTATAATTTTATTATTTTCGTGCATCCATCATGCATCAGTTATTTACAAATAATAATAATTATAATATATAGATGAGTTATATTTAATTAGTAACTTCAATTGCCTGAAGTTACTTTTAATTTTAATTTATTTTCTTTTAATTTTAAGATTAATTATTTAGTTAGATAATAATAATTATCTAACATTCTTCCACTTGATCTAAAATTTAAATTTAAAATACAAGTATAATACATTATAACTTTAAGCATAAAAAAAACTCATCCTCTTAAGATATAATAATTATCTTAATATAATAGAATACTAAATGTGAATTATAGTAATTGTACATTATATAATATACTTCCTTCTATATGCCACAAACATTGATAGTCATGCATTCCTCTTAGCTATATCTCTTTTGAGAGCGATTAGAGTCGTTGTCAGTAGCTTCCCCATAAATCATATTAATAACCCTGTGAACAGGCAAGTGATTTTGAACTAGCGCCTTCTCGGGTTGTATCACTAGGGGATTACTATGTTGAGGTTGGGTTAATAGGGGAGGACCCAACCAACCTTGCCTTGGAGGATACCTGGGAGGATATCGAGGAGGTTGTTGGGGCTGATAAGGCATCAGGTCAGTCAACATGGCCCTTATTCGTGGATAGGCCTCGATGACCCACTCCAATTCTCTATTTGGCAGTGATGAGTGTTATGCCCATACTTTTGATAGAAATTGGAGAAAGGTTGGTGACTGTGGCTTTTAAGGTCCCTGTTCGAAGGCCACCAATCTATTTAAGAGTTGATGCTCTTCACAAATCTACGTCGCCCTTTCTTTTAAAAGCCATAAAGGTGGGAGAAATGATTGATACCTCGGCTGAATAGGTAGCGGGGTTGGTCATTGCTCAAGACGATACTCTAGGACCTCTATTGGTCAAGCCCCTCTTTACTCATGTCGAGCTCTGTGGGCTCATTTCATGTTAATGTACTTCTCTGCCCGAGTGAGAAGCATATCATAATTGACAAGACACTTCGCTAAAGAGCTTAACCCCTTGATTTACTTGGTATCCACCTCCTCAAGGTGACTAATCCAAGGATCCACACACATCACTAAAAACTCTTCACTATGAACTTTCTCTTTCTCAAAACAACTTTGAAGGCGGAGAAGCTCTAACACTTGATCTCTTCCTCTTCCAAATGTAAAGAGAAGTTTGGAGGAAGAGTTTGAGAGCTTGACAAAGCTTGAAAATCTTACAAAGATGAGAAAGTGAAAACACTTACATCTCTAAGCTTGAATTCACCTTTTTTATATTTTCGCTATACCAGTTGACTGTCTCAGGACCGGTCGACTGGTGGGCTCCAACGGATATTGTAGATTACATCATTTCTTCAGCCGCTAGTCCTAACGTTCGAATACCAGTCGACTAGGACTCACCCAGTTGACTGATTAGTAGACTGTCTCTGCTTTTTCACTCGATTGATCTTTCTATATGTTTTGGACTAAGACACCAGTCAACTGGTATCATCCCAGTCGACTGATGAAGCTGAAACTCACATTTCAGCTTCCTTTTTCATCCCTTAGTCTAGACTCACGCCTTCAAACATCTTCCACAAGCCTCGTGCCATTTTTGGATGTTTTCGAGCCCATGGCTCCTCATCCTTGAACTTGCCATCGGCTTTATCATGCTAAGTCTTCCTTTTGCCAAGAGGTCGGATCTCCGGGACTTCACTATTTTTCAAGAGGTCGTATCTTTGGGACTTCACCATTTGCCAAGACTTCAAACTTGGACTTTTCTGTTTACTCAATTCACACATGTTAGATCACCAACATTGCCTAACTTAAACTTATTTAGCTAAACATTAAAACCAAATGATACTTGAGGCAAAATTGCACCAACACGAGTAAGCCAGTAGGTTAGACTTTCAGGGTAAGACTTAGGTAAGCCTAGTAGGTCAGACGGACTACAAGTAGGCTTAGGTTGCTTCTTTATTTGTATGTTGATCTTGCAGGGATCAGGAGCTGGAAGCAAGATGGAGGAAGTATAAGAGGAGCAAACAGAAGCAGTTGAACTAAGCCTAGGGTCAACATAGGTCAAACTTGAGTTGATTAGATCTAGGTGCTCGGATGTTACTCCAAGTGCTCAGACGGTTCAGGTGCCCTTGGATGGTCCAGGCACCCTGATTAAGAAGAATCAACCCCGATAAAGATTGAAGAGATCAGATCAGATCGGATCGGGGCACCCAGATAAGAATCCAAGTGCCCAAAAGGGTCTATATAAGGAGCCTTAGCGTGGAGCACCAGGCTAACCCTAATTTTCATTACACTTTATCCTACGGTGCTGTTGAACGTGAACGAAGCCAAGCTCGTGCGACTAGAGAAGCTCCAAGAAGGGTGTACTACGCTAAGGACTTCCAGATCGACCATTACATGAACGTTTGGTTAATCTTTCCTAAGTCTTATTTTTGTATTTTATTTTATCAAATTTAATTGTAAGATAGGTTTCTTCGCCTCCAGACAAATGTTTGAAAAGGAGACCATTAGTGGGTGGACTTCTTCCCGTGTATAAGCCTTGGATGTACTAACCCTGGGGGGTTAGGAACTAAGTAAATCCGCGAGTCCCCTATTTGTTATTACTAATTCCACTGCTAGTTGTTGTACTGTTGAACGAACAAGAGAACGCTCTATTCACCCCCTTCTAGTGCGTCCACAGGTCTTACATTCAGGTGGTACTCCATTCAACCCTTCTAGTAGTCATCGCTAAAGGAAAGGAGTAGTCGAGCTATACTGTAGCCTTCTTGTTGAGCCATTAGAGCAAATCTCTTGCACAAATAAAAATGAGAAAAGATGTTCCAAGACTTGGTCTTGAATTAGTAGTGCATAGAAAAAAAAATTAAAAAATAAATTAGAAATAAAGCAATGAAAAAATTGCTCGGATGGTGGTTATACCAATTCAGAGCACCCCCGCTCTAATACTAATTCTAGGATCAATGAGCACGCTAGAGAGGGGTGGATAGCATGTGTCACTTTTTTCACTTTCTCTTTTGTGAGATGGCAGAAGAAAATAGAAACAAGAAGAAAAATATCTTTTTTTCATACAGAACATAAGGGTCGGTAACAAGTTCATCGATCATATTCAAAAGAAAACATGAAAAGATGAAAAACTAACACATAAAAAATACCGACGAGGATTTAAAGCTAGAGCATAATTATAGGAGCAGTACGTTAGCATTGTATCAGAATTTTTGAGTAAAACGTGAGTATAAGACAGTGAAAAATCTTATTCTGAAGATGCTAGTTGAAGCCTCTTTTAAAAGTCATTCTGGGCGCTTGAATCCCATTCTAGGCGTCCCTAGCTCGATCTAATCCATTTCGCTATCATCATAATTTTATCCATCCACGAGCGCTTGGACTGTTGAGTTGGATGAATCATATTTGATTGTAACTTATCCATCCCCAGGTGCTTGGATCCCTTTCAGACACCTAGATGCTGATGTGCTCCAACCAACCAAAGTTTGCCGACTCATCTGGATTTTATTCAACCAATCTAGGTGCCTGGAACCTTGCCACGCACCTGGAACCTTACCAGGCACCTGGAACCCTTCCAAGTGCCAAGAGTTCTATTCCGTGCCAGTTCCAGACTCAGCCCCTATATCACAGAGTTAGTATAATAGGCATAATATATATAATAACAGTTTTCCAACTGTCTGGTATTGATTTTTAGATTTTTAATAAAATTCAAGGTTAGATTGACGCCTATTGTTCCCTTCAAGGGAATACGTTTAATCTCACCCACTCGTCTTAGGAGAGTTTATCTAATGCTAAACTTTTATTCTCCAGATCCCGTTTGGGCTTTTTGCTTAGCCTCTGATCCTTAACCCCTAGTCTCTGGTCTGACTCGATCTTGGTCCTCCAAACTCCATCAAGTCTCTCTACCTGGTGTCCCTGATTTGTTAAAACTTTTGCCCAGTCATTTCGACTAGGACTTCCTTGCCTAACCTTTAGTTATGATTTACCTTGCCTAACCTCTAACTAGGGCTTAGTCTAGTCTAGCCTCTAGCTAGGACTTTTCTGATTGTGCTACCTGCACACTTGATTAACCTTGTTAGATCACAACACAACTTAACTTTGAAACTTTACCATTATCAAAATCAGCTTCGATTATCTGGTGCTCTCTGCATCAACAACTTTCTAAAAGTTAAAAAATTTATCTTGCAGATTAGATTGTGCATTTTTTATGATGCACTATGTCAAGAGTTTAATGTTATGTAGACTAACTCAGTTCTAATAGTTTAAAATGAAAGCTTATAGTTTTAGGGTTGGATACAAAATTATGACATACACAAATTGGGCTAGGAACCTTTCATGTAAAATGACAAACTAATATTTTTTGATCTCTACAAGATCAATGTAGAGATTTTGTTTGTATATTTATAAAACATAGTTTGATGTTGTTGTTATGATATACTTTTCCTATGATGCGTGTAGGAATATTTGTGGTTTAATTTTGGTTGTATTAGATTTGAGTTGAACATTTCATTATGTTGGTGCAGGGAGTACCAGCCGGCCTCCAGGGTTTCAATGTTTGATAATATACCTAGGTCTGATCAATTTGACCAAGGATTGATCCAAATATGATGTAATGGTTGGATGTGAGTGAAGTCTAGTCAGGTCAAAGTTGACTAGAATACTAGCACTTAGTCAGTTGGACAAGACAAGAAGTCCTAGTCAGTTAGACCAAGCAAGGAGAAGTTCTACTTGGAGGCTAGGCAGGAGAAGTCCTAGTTGAAGGCTAGGCAAGAAGTTTTAGTTGGAGGCTAGGTAGGAGAAGTCCTAGTTGGAGTCTAAGCAAGAAGTCCTAGTGAGTGAAGCTGGGCAGGAACTCCTAGTGAGTGAAGCTGGGTAGGAAGTCCTGATCTGTGAAATTGGGCAGGTGGGAAGTCTACTAAGTGACTAGTTCTAACTGAAGGTTAAACAAGAAAAATTTCAAGCAGGTAAGGGTGACCAGATGTTTGGCAGGTGGGAAGTCTACGGAGTGACTAGTCCTAACTGGAAGTTAGACAAGAGTAACCTAGTAGGTTAGACTTATAAAGTAAGGCTTAGGTAAGCCTAGTAAGTCAAACAGACTACAATTAAGCTTAGGCTGCTTGTTTGTGTGTATGCTAATCTTGCAAAAATTAGGAGTTGAAAGTAAGACTGAGGAAACATAAGAGAAGCAAACAGAAGCAACCAAACTAACCCCAAAGTCAACCCAGGTCAAACTTGATTGAACTCACTCTGGGTGCTCAGACTGTCTAGGCGCCCCTAGATGGTCCAGGCACCCAGACCAAGAAGAATCAGCCTCCATAAAGACCAATAAAATCAGATCGAATTGGATCGATCTGGGGCCCTCGGGAAGGGATTCGGGTGCCTGGAAGGTCTTTATATGACCTATATGTCCAGGATCAAGGAACAACCCTAATTTTAACTACTCTATCATCCTGTAGTGCTGCCGAACGTGACCAAAGACTTACTCCTATAATTGGGGAAGCTCCAGGAAGGGTGCATTGCGCTCAGGACTTCCAAAATAGCCTACACAAGAGTTTGCTAATTTTAAGTCTTATTGTTTTGTACTTTATCTTTCTATTATTATATTGACTATAAGATGTATTTCTCCGCCTTAGGAAAGAGTTCAGGAAAGGAGACCACTAAAGCATGAACGTCTCTCGTACATAGATTTTGACATACTAACTCTGGGGGGTTAAAATTTGTGAGTCTTGTATGGTTTATCTAATTTTGCTGCTAGCTTTTTGATAAAACAAATGAATGAGCGCTATTCACAACCCCCTCTAATGAACACACCAATCCTACACATTATTGTTGTTTCACATTACACTTTTATGATCAGTTTGATGATTTACAGTTTTAAATTTTATTTTTACAATTTAGAATTATAGATTCATGATCTATTTTATAGTTTCATAATGCTTGGTAGTTTGATGATTTACAATTTCAAAGATTTATTTTTCAGTTTTAGGGAGTTTCAAAGAGATAAAGTTTTAAGGTCTTGACTGATTAGTTATACAATTTTAAAGAATTTCATGTATTCAAAGATTTTGAGTTTCGCACATTCATTTTATAGTTTCAAAAAACTTCAAATATTCATAATTTTCGTGATCAATAGATATGCTTTACAGTTTGAATATTTGACTATTTTCAAAGTTAAGATTTACATATTTAGACATTCGATTACAAAGTTTGAGATAGTTTCAACTCACATTATAGCAACTACAAAACTGTAGTTGCTATAATGTTATAGATTGTAGGATCTCTGTAACACGCTAGGGGGGGGTGAATAACGTGTTGTCGCTTTTTGATCATTCGTTCATTTCTATCAAAATAACTTGTAGCAGATTAAATAAAGATGCAGGGGACTCGCGGATTTTATTTGGTTCCCAACTCCCCAGGGTTAGTACGTCCAAGGCCTATGTACGGGAGACGCTCGTCCACTAGTGGTCTCCTCTCCGAACTTTATTCGGAGGCAGAGAAATTCGTCTTACAGTCCAAATAAATAAAAGCAAGTAATTAAAGAACATAAATTAAGACTGAAATAAAAACAAACACTTTCGCCGATCTGGAAGTCCTGAGCATCACACATTCCTCCTGGATCTTCCTCTGTTGCAAGCGCTTGGCCTCGTTCGCGTTCCGAACCACAACTAGAAGGAGAGAATGGCTAGGAATTCATTGATTTTGTTGTGCACGTCGCCCCTCCTTTTATAGCGTGCTCATGTAGACTCTAGCTAATCTTAGGTCAATCCCACCTTGACTGCGATCCTCTTTCTCCACGATTGACTTGGCCTTCAGGTCGACTGGAGCATCCATTCAGGTCAACTCCAATTTGATGTGGCAGATCTAGATAATATTTGGCTTTCATGGCTCTTATCCACTCAGGTCGACCGTAGTGACCATTCAGGTCGACCAGAGCATGTTGACTCAGGTTTGACCTGAGTTGACCTCGGGCTTGGTTCAGTTGTCTTTGTTTGCTTCACCTCTGCTTTCTTCATTTTGCTTCTAGCTCTTGGTTCTTACAAGACAAGCATACAAATAAACAAAACTATCTATACCTTACCTTGTGGGTCTAACTTCAGATTTCTACCGAAATCTTGGGTTAGTTTGACGCTTACTGTTCCATTTCGGGAACGCGCCCTTACCCACTCCACTCGAGAGAAGTTTTGCCAACAAGACCTCCAAACTTGTTGGACTTCCCTCTTAGCTTTGTCATTAGCCCCTAGGAATTTTCTACTGCGACTCGGTCCTCTAGACCACCCAGACTTCACTAACCCTCTGGTCCTCCTGATCGTACCCGATTGGACTTTGGCCATGCTTCTCGGTCCTCCTGATACTGCATGGACTTGCATTTAGTGCACTTGACCTTGCTAAGACTTTTGCCTGATCCTCCAAACCAGGACTTGCCTTTGCCTAGCCTACAACTAGGATTTTCCCTTGCATAGCCTACAACTAGGACTTTCCCTTGCCCAATCTTCCAGATCAGAACTTCCTCTACCTAGTCTGACCGACTAGGACTTCTCGCTAGTCATCTAGTCTGACTAGACTTCACTCATATCCAAACATCAGGTCCTGTTTAGATTGGATCAATCCCTTGGTCAAACTGATCAGACCTAGGTGTATTGTCAAACATCAAAACTCTAGGCAAGATCTAGTGCTTCTTGCACCAACATAGATCACACACATATACGTTGTAACAAATATGAAACTGCTACAGTTCACATTACATATACATTGAAACAACTATAAAACTGTAGCTACTACGATATTGTAGGAGCTACAGTTTCATAGCTGCTACATTGAGGACTTGACCTATTCACACTATATACTTGTTGTAGCAGCTACAGTTTTATAGCTGTTATAATAAGGACTTGACTTGTTCACACTACATACTTATTGTAGCAACTATAAAACCATAGCTGTTACAACGTTATAGCAGTTATAATTTCATAATTGCTATAACGAGCACTTGACGCAAAGTTAAAATAATCATCATATGATTTTAATTCATATGTTAACTCATTAATTGATATGATAATTCATCTTCCTCTTGTGCTATAATATTAATGTGAAATTGTCATGGATGAATATATAGTGCAACCTCTTATACTGTATTCCAATAGATGCAAGTGCTGAAAATACTATAAATGTATAATATTTCAATTTATATGTATCAAACATTTACAAACATTTTTCAAACCTAATAAAAAGCATAAATTTCATTGTAAGTATTATATATTCAAGTTGATGGAGGATTCCTACAAGATCGACGATTATGACCCAACAAAGAACACCTTGTATACCTTTTCTAAATTTTGCCACTGTGTCTACTTTCAATGCATGTCTTTCCTCATCTTCCTGGTTGTACATGACACCTAAGAGGAAGGAGTTAGGAATCAGTGGGCCAACATATCTAATACTCCTTACTTCTAGTTCCATGGATAACATTACTATATGTGCTTTTGTGGTATGATGACAAATAGTAATCTTCACTATAGTTGTAAGGATCCTAATAGGTATGTCTGATTGCACACATTGCATCAGAGCATGGGAAACCATGAACATCGAACCTACTACAAGTACAATGTCTCCTCAACAACTTAATGACATACATTTTGTTAATGGTGCTTACTTGGAAATATGTATTGGAATAAGGGTGAATAGCATAATGAATAACTACTAAACTATTTTAGTAGATCTTCGACTTAAGGAGCCATCCTAGTTGTCAAATTTTCACTAGTCTGCCTATATATATGAAACCATTCAGATAACTTTCTCCTGGTGCACTCTATCATGCCACTGATTGGTAATTCACATGTGAGCTTTAGGATTGAATTCAAGCACTCTGAACCATTAGTAGATAGCATATGGTACCTACGTCCAAGAAAATAGGCATTAAGCCATTTCTCCTTCTCCACTTTGGCAACCAACTCATAGCTCTCATGATGGTACAACTTATCTTATCCATTCACTCATTATAAGTCAGCTAAGTGCATGCACATGTTGCAACCCATAGCAACTTAGCAACCTCTCTATCTTTATAATCTAATACTAAGTTCTTGGATAGGTGTAAGAGGGAGTACATACTGTGACTCTAGAAATACATTCTTAATCGCATGTAGTATGCCAAAATTTCAATCACTTATAATTGATATGCATCTATCCCCTATTATCTCATTTCAAAATTCTGACAAGAACCATTCCCAAATAAGCCTTCTCTCAATTTTTGCAATTGCAAAAGCAATTGAGAATAGTAATGCCAAGAACTACATGTAGGAATTCAATAAATATGTGCATACAAACCCCAATAGACCAGAAAACACGTTGAAAATGTTGATCATGTGTAAACCTTACATGCACTCGTATCTAATTATCTCCAATCTTCAACTCTCTTGCAAATTCATAAAGGTCATTGTATGATTCAACATAATCCCCATGTATATTAATTAGTGCCTGGAGTTTGACTCTCAATGCTTGCTGATATGATATTTTCACTTCAAATCTTTTCTAAATATTTGCTATAATCTTCTTTGAAGTGTACTTCTCACTAGTCATCACTTATTCTTAAATCTCACCAGCAACCCAATAACTAGTACAAAATTTTGGTCTTGACCTTTTCTTATAGATAATGAGCATGTGTGCAATTTGTCAAACATAGTGATTCAAAAATTTTCAAATCCTCTACTGACAATTTTCTAAGCACAAGGCTAAACCTTATAAATAGGCTTCATTTTATAACTTCTTATCTCCATGTGTCTAATCTCAAAGCCTTTAAATATCACATAATACCCTATAACTTTTTTCCATCGGAGAGCACTTGATCAACACTTGGTGATTTCCCACTACTCTCCTCATCTTTGACAACCACATCCATTGTGAAAGTGTCTTCAGCTAGACCAAGTTGGGTTGCCATCACAATTAGATTTTGAGTCATTCAGAATAAGACTTTCATTCTCAATATCAGATGCATAGAAATCAATAGCGTTTGAGTAATCATTTTCAAAATCTCAAATACAAACTCATCTTCATCTTCTAAGGATACAAAGTTATAAAAAATCCTCATCTGCTTCTAAATTACATGCTTCCTTAACTAGTTGATATGATAATTCATTTTCCTCATGTGCTTCTAAATTACATGCTTCCTAAACTAGTTGATAGGATAATTCATTTTCCTCGTGTGCTTGATTATTAAGGTCAAATTGTGGTGGATTGGAAAACAATACAACATCTTGTACCTTTTGTCCTTTTGGCTCATAATGATGTCTTTAGTTATGCTTTGTCTAGTGAATGTGAAAGAGGGATGCCCTTTTAAGGATTCCAATAAAATAAAATGTCATATTGATTTTTGCCCCAAAAATATTGGTCTACAAACTCATCCTACAACTTATGCTTGAAAGGTCCAATGGATTAACTCACAACTAATATTATTTTGAGCAAAAAATTGAAAGGACTTTGTATCAAAAGAATATCATTTTAATAAATATTAAAATAATACCTAATTTTACAAAGATAAAAATATTAAAATGGATAGGCAGACATACAAAAATAAAAAAATAAAAAATATATGAATAAAAATTAAAATTATACTTCTTATACATAGAAAAATTTTTCCAACTTCTTCTAGGATTAGTCAAAACAAATTTTAATACCTAAATTATTGAAAAGGAAATTAGTCTAACTTAATTAAAGTAATTATAAATGAAGTATTATTATATTAAAATATTTTTCTATTAATTTAGTTAAAATTATTTAAATTTAATTAAAATTATTTAAATTTGGTCAAAATCTATATTATAACTGTTATAATAATACTAAAATAAAGATATATTTCAGGATGAGAAATATCTTATAGTCTTGTTTTGATATTTTTTAATATGGGTATATTTTGACAAAATTGATAATAAAGGCATCTTTTGGTTTTTGAGCTATTATTTTTATGTCATAATGGAGAAGCTAGTGAAGGCTATGCAGAAGGGCACAAATTGCAACTATGATTCTCAAGCTGTTTGCCAAGTTCATAGGACTAGAAAAGGTTGTCAGAATCTTCTTTTTGCAAAAGAAAGAAAAGAAAACTGGAAAAAAGTTGCTGTTATCAGCAGCATTGGATTTCTCTGCCAAAAGCGTAACTCTGGTTTCCCCAACTTGTTGTGTTTCATGGGAGGAGCAGAAAAACATAAAACGCAAGAATGATATAAGAATTCGAGCAAGGGTCACATGAGCGAACCAAGCTAAGGCTACTCAGTTCCCCATTCAAGCATTTTTATTTATAAAAAAATAAATGACATGTTGACCTCAATATCTAATAATATTAAACATGATGCCAACGATTAACCGGTTAAACTGGTCTGATTTATTAGCAAAAGTTTTTTTTTTTAAAAAGAGTAAAAACACAAGTGCATTGGTTAAAAAAAAAAAAGAAAGAAAAGAGATTGAGTTAAATATCAAGGTTCATTGACTCATCAGTGTATGAGGAGATTGAGTTGCTTGCATAATTAGAGGTAAAAAAGAAAACAAAAAAATTATAGTTAAACAAATTAAAAGCTCCCCTCACTGCTTTAATCATTAACTTTCTTTCCACTAAATAATTCCAAAAGGTGCATCTTTGCTTTTGCTTTTCCTGAGCATTTCTGCTCTTCCTTTCTTTTAAAAGTCTTCCATTACTAAAAGTTGGAACTGATTTGGTTGGAAAGGTCACACTGCCATGTCCTCCACTTGCTTTCTTACCTTTTGTTTCATCATTCTTTAGTTGAAAAGTGTTCAGAGAAAGCATATGATCTCTTTTCTGCCTCTTCATCCTAT
>NC_133865.1:4978197-5045886 GCF_044706935.1 Curcuma longa | reverse complement strand
GAGAACCACAAATTCTGTATCATTTTATGTTCAGCATGTCAAACTATCTTTTATGACCCACCAGTCCCATATTTTTTCTGGAATAAGGTCATATAGATAGCATGATGAGTGTAGGTCTTATTTACAGTTTATTACCACTGGATGATGATCTCTTTTGTGGTTTTGCCATTTTTCTTGTTTGCATTCTTTTATTGTTGTGCTAAATAAAATTCTCCTATTCTTTCATGTTTACTGCTATGTAGTAAACTGCAAGATGTATTTACTATTTACTTGCTATATTTGAAATCTCTTTCTTGTTTCTTTTACAGATTTATTCACCTCGTCTAGACACAGCTCCACCAAGATGGGTTCACCTTGCTCATGGATTGCTTCTATTCTTATATCAGGTTTGTTCAGCAAACTGTGCTATGTTCTGAAAGTTGCTTTTCAAGATTTTGAAAATAGAACAAGTATTTTGAAGGGAGTTTTTCTCTAAGTAAAGAATGAGGCTTGGAGTTGGGAATTTCTTATATTAATATAATGGACATATATTCGTAGGATGTGTTTTTTTTATTCACTTAATCGGTTAGATGGATTGTTATCATGTATACCATAGTTCTTCCAATCTGACTATTCACTTTTCTTCAATTGACTATCTAGCATTTACTTGTTCTAGATGACAAGATTTATTATGCTTAATGATTTAAACTTCAAAGAGGTAATTTTAATGTCTAAAGCTTGCATTGGCAATCGTGAGCCTAGTAACTTCTGAAACAATGATTTTGTTTCTTCCAGCTGAAGTATAGGTTGCTTGCTGAAAAACATGATAATGCACACTTCTATGAAACAAACCTTTTATAGGTCAACAAATGGAATGAATTAGCCAGTCACCGATTATCAGAGCTTTATCATCTAAATCATTTCCTTTAGGTGGTACATAGGCTCCTCAATCATAAATACCAGTTTGTTATTTATATGTTCAATTCTATAACCTCTTAAGGATTTAATTATGTTTTAATTATTACATATGCTAATGGATTATTATAACTAAATGATCCTTTTGTATTGCACTTTTTCTCTTAAGGTCTTAGTAAGTAAATATGCTAACAGATTTTAAAACTAGATCATCATTTTCTATTGCACTTTTTATCTTTAGAACTTGGTCAGTAAATATGCTAACAAATCTTAGAACTAAATGATCTTTTGTAGTGCACTTTTTCTCTAACACAGTACCAGTGTATCTTTATGTGTTTTGTGCTCTTGTGAAAGATTGAACTAGAGATCATGTCACATTTCAATTATCATAATAGAACTTTATCGACTCAGTACAAGCACAACTAAAACTTGCCCAGTTTGCGTTTTTGTAACCTATATAGTCTGGAGATGCTCTCGACCACAATATAGTATCAAGGGTACTCTTTCTTGGAGCATTTTAAAGGTACTTACAGAATTCCTAAAACTACATTCTAGTGGTTATGAGTATGACATTTAAACTTGATAAATTGGTTAATGATACTCATGGTAAATGAGACATGTGACAAAGATAATTCAATTTACCAACAAATTCTGTACTTTTATGGATCAGTAAATACCTTTAATCCTGAAATACTCTGATATTTGGATGCTTAGGAGTGTCCATTTGGAAGTGTTTGATTATGCTTTCAGCCTTATTTAAGTAATATCATCATAAGGATTTGGTATTGTCACCTATTTAATGAAAAAGATACATTGAGAGATAAAGCAAAATACTGAGTGAGTGACCTGATACCCTTATGATTATGTTATCTAGAGAACAGAAAAACTAAATTTAGTAAACCATGCCTTAGGAGGTTGCTTCAACCCTAATAGTGATTTTCAGTTTGTACTCAAGGTCATCCTCCTCTTGAGAAACAAACACAAGGGGGTTGCTTCATGTGTACTTATGTGTTTTTGATATCTAGTCAACAAGGTGGCTGTTGAAACATAGCTGCTAAGGTGAAGAAGTGTAATCTTAGCCATATGATAAAAAGTGTCAACATAGCCAACGCTATAGATTTGGGTGTTTACTTTTTTTCCCTACTGATCATGGCTTTTGTCTATCTACTAAACTTGTTACGATATTTTAATATCGAGTTCCCTTGTATGCTCATTTGTAAATTTGCTAGAAGGGCAATGAAATTAGTTCCTAAATATTGTTAGAGCAAAAAGTTAGGCTTTATTTGGTTAGTTAAATCTTCTATTTCAGTTTATAGAAGGAGAGCCTTTGCGCAACGGTAAAATTGCTATCGTGTGACTTAGATGTCATGAGTTTGAGTTTCGGAAATAGCCTCTTGCAAAGCAGAATAACATTGCGTACAATAGATCCTTCCCCAGGATTCCGCATTGATGGTAACTTCATGCACCGGGTTATCCTTCAGTTTATAGTTTTTAAAAATAAAAGTCATTAAAAATTCAAAAAAAATTACTACATATTTTTTTAAAAAATATTTATTTTATCTATCTTTTCAACTTTTAAATTTTATTTTCTTAGAAATGATTTTTTTTTTTCAAAAAACATTCCCAACTAACAAACTAAACAAGACCCTAATATCTCATCTACCATGGAGTGTCCCTCAAATCAATCGATTAGTACATCTGGACAAGTAATTTGAATTGGAGATGAAGATGAAATACAAATAGAATGTTAGGGTGACAAGTGTTGGTGTAGTGAAAGTGATTTGGGGTTGCTAGAGGGGAGGGGTGAATAGCGATCTGCAGAAACAAATAATCTATTTCTCTTGCTAACTGATTAGCAAGGACACACATTAATTGAAAAATAAACACAACATAAAAGTAAGAGACATAAAATTTACTTGGTTTGCAACCAGGAGGTTGCTAGTTCAAGACTATGAACAACTCTACTAAGATCTTCTTCGAAAATGACTCGGAGGCGGAGAAACCTCTTACAACAGTTGAGCAAAAACTATAACGAACAGAAGACAGTTAAAATCGAGTGTGTGTATTCTTCTTCAAGCTTCAGTCTATTTATAGTTTTTTTCTCGATTTGACTGTTGTGCTGATGTGGCATCTCCGGGCTGGAAGCCTTCCGGGCACCTAGATTTGTCGAACACAACCTGATCTAGTAATGGCCGCTAACGACTCTAGATGATACCTTGCGATCTGAGCGCTTGGATTTTGCTGATGTGGACTCTATCTTGATCTGTTTCGGCAACGGTCGCTCTGACTTGGACTGGGTATCTGAGCGTCTGGAATTAATTCGGGTGCCTAGAGTCCGAGCGCTTGGAACAATTCTCGGCTCTTGGAATGGTCAACTTTGGGTTCTCCTATTCTTCTTGTCTGTTCTGCCTTGGTTGCATTGCATAATCTTCCTTCCTGCTTGTTGTCTTTCGGATGCACCGAGCCTTTTCGGCTAACTCTCGTGCATCATTCTTGTTCCGTTGGAGTACTTTTCTGCATAGCTCCTCGTACCTCGGATGCACCGAGACCGTCGGCTCCTTTCTCGTGTCATCTTTCTTACTCGTTTGCGTCTTCTGTCAAGGTTCGCCATCTGGAACACGTGTGTCATCTTAAGTCCCTGTACACTTAAACACACATCAAACACAACATGGATATAATTTCAGACATATTTGACCACACATCAAAACTCCGCTGGGTGCTAACAACAAGGAATTATAAGAGGTATAGTGAGAGAGGATGCAAGTTAGTGAAATTAAGAGCTTATTTTTTAGAGTAATGGGAAGGTCTAGATAGAGATGGTAGATAATTTTAGTAGCAGTCTCGAGGTTTAGCTGTGTCATGTTCAAATTGTGGCCTTCTACTATTGTTTCACAGTGATTAAATCAAAAGATCAAACGCTACATAGGAACAAGATGAGGTCCTTAGGTTCAGAAGGTGGGATCACAAGATCCAACAATTATTTTAGAACTGCATTTGACATTTATAATTTATCATGTGTATTAAGTATTAACTTTCAATATAGATTTAAATATTTTAAAGACTAGCATTCTAATATCATGAAGCATAAATGAATCATGTAGTTAGTAAATATAAAAGGACAGTCTGTTACATGAAGTTCCCACTAATACGGGTCCTAGAGAGGAATTAGATACATCTTGCTAACTCTATATGCATTTATCATGTCATTATAGACTTTTGATGCTGTAGACGGTAAACAAGCAAGGCGGACCAATTCATCAAGTCCATTGGGAGAACTTTTTGATCATGGTAGATTCATTGCTAATAGTGTTTGCCTTACTAATGCACATTTTATGCTTACTGATACTTTGAGTGATGATTATTGCAGGTTGTGATGCACTGACATGTGCTGTATGTCATTCTTCTTGTCTTCTCCTGTTGATTAGTTTTCTGATGTTTAGTTCCATGATGTATTATTTTTCATATCAGTTTGAAGCGTTGGCTTTTGGGAGCACTGCAATGTGTGGTAGAACTACTTTTTGGTTTTGGGTTATTGCAGCTGTACCTTTTTATTTCGCAACATGGGAGCAGTATGTCCTTTGTTTGCAGCTCCATTTTCTTGTTTCTCATTGTTTGTTTTGACTGTTATGTTCAGTGTTCACCTCATTTACTGCTAGCTTGCTAATCTTCGTAGATCTTTTCTAGACATTTGTTATACATTCTGGCATCATTTCATGTCTCAACCAATAACCAATATGTTTTTTTTTTAGATTTGAAGATGTAATTATGCTTATTGCAACTTGCAAGTACATTTATTTCCTTACACTAGAGAAATGATTCATCTTAGTATCATTCCGAAAATGGATGTAGGCAAAACACTGCAATAGGACACAAGACAATGACAATTGGTACCACCTTTTGCATACTAGGGTATATTTATAGTGTGAGAATGCCTCTGGTCGATGATGTTTAAAATCTCATTACATAGAACCATACATACCAGCAATCAACATGAATCCATGTGCAAATGCTTGGTTGATCCTTTTCCAGGTATCCTAAATTACACATGTTACCACTGATAACAGAGAAATGTAAAATATTATTGAAATGAAACAATTGCTATCATTTATCTAGTCCATCAATGCATATCAACCATTAAAACATCAAGCTTGTTATTTTAGCACATGAAATGCTTTTCTCTCTGAGTTTCAATTCTTGATAGAACCTTTGTTTAAAGTTCTCCTCCTCTAATTGCTCCTGGAACATTTCTTCCAGTATTCACCAATTTTAAGAGTTCTCATCACTTTGTCACCCAACATTTAACTTTTATCTTTTGATTTTATGTTGTAACCTGTGGAGATTGATTTGAATGGTTCACAGATAGTTATGTTGACACAGATTACAGTATATACTTCTCATGTTGTTACTTTCTTTTATTCACTTTTTTTGTGCTGCTTAACTTGCACTTCATATTTAATCTTTCATCTTTTGTATTTATTCCTAGAATTCGTATCATAATTTAGTATAACATATTTCTATAGGACAAGAAACAAGAAAATAATTTTAAAAAGTCACATTTGATTGTCAGATAAAGAGTCAATGGCCTATATTGGTATGCACTTGATAGTGATATGAACTCAATAGGCCTATGTACTAGTTATAGGCAGTACATAAGACATGCTGCTTGGTACTTAGTGGTAACAAGCAGACCAACTCAAACTTAGGTTGTCCATCCACTTGTAAATTTTGATCCACTAGGTGCCACTTGTGACATTCAAAGGGAAAAAGGTGCCAACTCTCCTATTTTATTATCTTCCTCCATCTTCCCCTATACTTATCCTTATTTGTTATCTAGAAATCTCTTAACCAAGTTTTATTTTTCGTATTCAAATACTAATGCTGGGAGCAAGTAAAGAGTCCAAATTTTCTATATTCTTGCTTTTATGAGTTTTATAACCCTGAACAATTATTCCATCTAATCTATAGAAGGAAATAAACTAATCATTGGTTCATCTAATCATTCAATATACCACAGTGGTTTTGTTTGTTGAACTTGTATGCCCTATTGTGTTTGCCTTTTTGTTTTTTGTTCTTTGTTACTGAACCTGTACTTCCCTTATGTCAAATTTCTTTAATACCTTTATATATGCATTACTGAAAGTCAGCCATTTATGTTACAGCTTCTTTACAAATACACTTATTCTTCCAATATTCAATGGACCTACAGAAGGCCTCATGTTGATATATGTTTGTCACTGGCTTACATTTTTTTTGGGTATGTTTTGACTAAATTCTGTTTTGTTTCTGCACTTAAAAAGTGAATGCATTATCCAGTTCTCCTGAAAAATATTTATCTCTATACAATGACCTTTGTTAGGAGCTGAATGGTGGGCACAGGATTTCAGAAAATCTATCCCTCTCATGGAATGGGTGCCATTTGATAGCAGTAAGTCTAACATTTTAGCAGAGCATTTCTCAATCAGGGTAGGCTTGAGCTGAGATTTTAGAAATAACACCGTTAGATTATTCTAGATTTCCATCTCTGGGAAAAATCTTGTAGTTTTTTCATCCTTAAGAATATAATATATAGAGTTATTTGTCTACCATCCTTTGTATTATCTGCTACATGCATGGGTACTTAAGATTTTAAATTTCAGACATAGTTTAAAATTTCGTACTGTATCGGACGACACGGATGAAATTTGTCATTCTGCCTACCGCTCGACACCAGTACTAGCACTGGCACCGTGGGAGACCTTCGCGGGGCCCTGCGATCTTGTAGTTTTTTCTTATAAAAAAATATTTTTTTGTTATTTTTTTATATTTTTAATATTTTAATATTTAGGTTATTTTTTTATTTTTAAAAAATATTTTTAATTAATATATTTTATATTTTAAAAAAATCAAAATCATATCGGCACAGCACGATACAATATTGAAATCCAAACTCCAATACGGCTCGAAATTTTAAATAATGATTTTAGATATACCCTTTTGATTTATGGCACTTCAATTTATAAATCTTTACATTGTTACTTTTCAATGGTTGTGTTAATCTTACAAATTCATAGGAGAGCCAGTTCTAAAAGTTGACTATATGCATAGATATTTGCATGCAATGATTACATCAATCATAATCAAGCAAGCATTAATATCAAAATACTCTCATCTTATCTTCTCTTCTAACCTTATATCTCTCTTCCAAAAAGACTGCTAACTTTGAAAGAATACTATTCTATCCTCTTGTGGTACTTAAAGAACACCAGGATTAGAAATATGGATTTTGTAATTGGTCTAAGTTTACTATATTGATCCAATTAAGTAGTCTTACAAATCCACAAGAGACTGAATTGTAAGAGTTGGCTTAATGCATATATGTGTGTGTCATCACTAGTAAAAAAGCAAGTATTGATCTCAAAATAGTCCCCTCTTCTCACATTACCCTTTCTTCCAAGAAGATATCTAACTCTAAGAACACTATTCTAAACTGTAGTACGAAAGGAATGCCTCACTGATCTTGGAATTCCTAGAATACTACTAGTGAGGATAGGTAGCATTCTTAGATCACCTATCTTCTTGATAGAGATGATAAGAAGAGAAAATAAGAAAGCAGAACTATTTTCAGATTAATACTTGTTATTGATAAAAAAAATTTACATATAGATTGCCAACTCTTATAATTTGCTCCCCTATGATTTCGGTCTCCATGACTATTTATTTGAATTAATCGATTAATTTAGATCAGTTACAAATAATATTCCTAATCCTTTGATCCATAGTAGATCAGTTTCGTATTAATTCTAATTAAAATTATTCAAATATAATTACAATTAAAGACAACTATTCATTCTTATTTACTGCTGTTGTGGCAAATAAGCATATAATAGACTGATGTTCAACCAATCATTATTGACTTGGGTTAAGTTTCTGAATTGTGTTGCATACTGTTGCATTTGTTAGAAAATTATGCTAATTAAAAACGGTATAAGAGAAAGGGAGAAAAACATGGCAGTGATTGGTGCTTGCTCATCTTGTTCTAAAAACTGATTCAACTAAAAGGCAGTCGAGATTAAAGTTTAAACTAATATCAACAAAAAAAAATATTGTCCATAACTAATAATATGATTTCCCGTATTACAGCTAGTTACAGTAATTCACAGCCTTGAATATACATTTATTCCTACTACTGATGTGGAGCCTTATTGACGCGGCAATAACATAATAACATATTGATGTTCTACTAATCATCGCTGAGATGTGTCCAGTGGCTGGATCTGGTGAGGCATACTAATGTTACATTTTTAAGAGAAATATGATAATATGTGAAAAGTTATCAGAATAGAGGAGAAAAATATGGAAAGAAGTGGACCATCTTCTTAAAACTTTCAACTAAAAGGAATTATAGTTTCAACTAATATTAAACAGAAAAAATTGTATGGTTCACAACTAGTAATATGGTTGTTCTTTTGGATAAAATTCAACTGATATTGGATGGCTGCGCTAGTATGATCATGATATGTGCTATTCGGTGTGATTGCAATTGCACGAGTTCAGATTCCATTTTCCTATATAAATATTTGCTAATAGTCCTTCATGTATGTTTCTTCTTTTTGCAGTACTTGTAACTTATATTGTTTGTATGAACTATTTTAAGATGGTAAAATTGATGAAAATACCAGCAGCTACAGAAATATTTGCTATGAACATTTTACTCCCTTCTATTGAGTGACAATTATCGTTGTTCACTTATTACCTGACATTTGTTCCTGTTCTTCAATTCATTGTTGTTGCACTTAAATGCCTCATGCTGTTTATCTACAATTTCACCTGCCAAATTAGTGTTTTCTTTGTTACAGAGATTCCTACTTATGGAGTTGTGTTGTTCATTATGATTGTTTTTGCTGTAATTCCGACTATTAGCTCCAAGTAAGTGAGAGTTGTGTTCATTATGATATCTTTTGCTGTAATTCTGACTATTAGTTCCAAGTAAGTGTCTTTGCAATGATATATGACTATTCATCAGATGACATATTTGGTAACTCTATATTCATCTGGAATACAGTGCTTATAAGTTCTAACAAGAATATAATTTGTACTTTATTTGTTTTGTGATTTTTTAACTTTGTAAAGAAGAATGTCTCATTAATACGAGGTTGATACACTATATATGCCTGGAATATATTTATTTTGTGGATTATAAGATTTTTAATTTGATACTCTGATAACTTATACTTCACATTCTGATTTTTGTAGTTAACTAATTTATGTAACCAGTTTCCTGATTGTATCTTTGTCCTTGTTATAGCCATAGAATTGACATCATAGTTCTGTTTCTTTCCTGTAGCTTCCTTGAATTGATTTTTAAATTGGGAAATACTAAGGAACAAAGCCCACCCTATATAGTCGGGACTATAAAAAATGAGACATCTATATAGAGAATCATGCACGAAGTCCAAGAAAAGTAGATTAAAGTGCTCAACAATACCATAGGTTTGTCAATCTCAAAAATATGAAAAGAACATACAGATATATCATGTATATCTCAGTGCTCATGCCCGCATCTCCACTTTCAAATTGGGGACATTGAAATGGAGACGGATACTCATCTCCGCTTCCGGCATCACGCCGCCGTCCGGTCACCGCCGACGGAGACCATTGTAAATGCGTCCCTGTCTCTACTGTCTCTGTATTTCTGTATTTCTGTCTCTGTATTTCTGTATTTCTTAAACCAAACGCAGCCTTATTGACCCAAAGGGCCTCTTTAGCATAACCGTCACTAAGGTCACATCATTCCTATTTTGGCATTGGCAGCCCTAACCAGCATGATTCTCATCTCTAAGGTCATGTTTTCCAATTAGGCCCTGATGATCCTAGCTGGTCACATGCCATAATATCCCTGAAGTAATGTGATATGTAGTTAGGCAACAATAATACTAGGGTAAATGCTATTACATATTAGAACAAGTAACATGTAAAAGTATTCTCTCTAAACACGTCATCAAATAAGGATAACAACCCGAAGCATGCATCATTGGTTGTGGATAAACATTTTAAGCTTGCATCATCAACACAACTGACTCTGAGCATGTATTAATATAAACAATAGGCATGGCAGGTAAAATTAGCATGCGATAATCACACAAAAGATTCTATGTATATATAAAGTTACACAAGTAGAGGAATGGAAAGGTAAATATAGCCTTCATTGAGTTAGAGTTCATCAGAGCCTTATTCATCAAACCGAAGGTTAAGCCTTAAATCATGGTGTTTAGGTTCTTGAACAAAGAGGTTAATCATTCTGCTCTCAGCTTACTTACCTCTGTCAAGTTTTGGTGCAAAACCTACCCGCTTTATGCTTTAACTGTATACATACACCTTTCACACGCCATACAATAAAACCGCCAAAGAATGTGGACATAACAACATGATATGCGACTACATGATACTCCAGTTTACTACTATGCAGTTGAATTAAGACCAAAATAATAAAAAAAGAGATCAGATTTATAGGTAATATGCTTTATTAAAAACTAAGGTATAACAATAAATAAATAAATAAATATGTATGTACTTTTTTGTAGCCAAATCACTGAAATCCTGATTATCTCTGGTAGCATTTAAGTTTTTCAAAGATTATTCACATTAATTTTAGTTTTGTAAAAGTTTTCTTTCATCCTGAAAAGGTTCCCTTCGGATGAGTTATATGACTTAACTAGTACCTGTTTATTTTGTGGTTGAAAAGAAACTTTTATTAATTTAACCTATTAGTGTATTATATGGTTGCTAAGATTGCTTTTCTTTTGCTGTTTTCTTGGGATCAGATTTCATTATTGATTGTTTGTGTTGTGCAGCATTAGTAATGTCAACAAGGTTGTTCGAGCAAGAAAAGGAAGCATGTTGTTAGCACTAGCAATGGTAACTTTATAGGCAGTCTCCTTTCACTTTCTGAGCTATTGAAATTTCTGAGGTTCTTTAATGAAGTTTCTTTCTTATCAGGTCTATCCTTTTGGTGTGCTAATGGCAGGAGTTCTTGTCTGGTTGGATTCATCAAATCTTGATAGTTAACTTTAGTTTGCAAGTGTCATCACTTCAAAATTTTGTTTATATCAGATTTTTGAAGTTGTATGCAGGTCGTACTTGTCCCCTTCAGATTTTATGCGTGAACATCCACATTTGCTTATAGTTGGAACTGGATTTGCTTTTGGCTTTCTTGTGGTATGATACCTCATTATTTGATGTAAAATAATGTGTTATCTTTAAGTATTTGTGTGATTTTGCTTCCTGTACAAATAACTATAAGGAAATTAGGTTAATGCTAGACATGTACGCTTGCATATGTAGTTTGTAATCCTGTGGATAAATGAGACAGTAGTTAACTTCTTGTTCTCTAATTATTTCACGATAGTTCTATGAACCCTAAGGCTTTTATGATTTTCTTCCTAGCAAATTTAATGCACATCACATGCATAAAACAACTTGCGTATCTCCCAATTATCAAAGTTTATAGTACCAATTCTGAGTTCATCTGCCCATTTTGATAACTGCTCCTTTCAATGTATTGGTTGTACTTTTCTTTTGTGCAACAAAAGAAAAGAGTTGTACTTGTTGTCTGATGATCCAAAGAAATAGCTCCATATGATCTGTAGCATATTGGGTAGTAGTCAATAATAAGCTGTGTTAAGACCTAGCACTACATCTGTCTTGCTGTTTTAAATAAAAGAAAGACAGCCATATTTTTTTCCCTAAATATGAGAACATTAATTGACAGGGGAGGATGATTCTTGCACACCTATGTGATGAACCCAAGGGTTTGAAGACTGGAATGTGCATGGTACATACCTATCTCTAAGTTTATTGTTTCTGCATATATATATTTTTTTCATGTCATAGTTATCTGCTAGGATTATCCATGCACTAAATTTTTTTACCATTTGGATTTCTGAATTCTGAGTGGATGAAATTTGGAAATATTTCACTCACTGATTTTCTTGTCGACAGTCTCTGCTGTTTCTTCCTCTTGCTATTGCAAATGCTCTAACTGCCAAGCTCAATGATGGGTATGCTTTGTTTCTTGCACAACAGGCATATATAATGCTTATGAAACCTTCAATATGTTGGGTAGCCGATTGTTTCGTTACACGAGAGTTTTTCTTCCTTGTGCAGAGAACCTCTAGTAGATGAGTACATTGTCCTCCTTGTGTATTGCTTGTTCACAGGTAATTTTTACTTTATCTATATTCAGATTAAGAAAACAAACCTATAATGTGTTTGGTTCATAGGAATTCCTATTTTATTTCCTATGAATTTACATGGAATAAATATATTTCTATTTTTTATTTCAAAAATGAAATTGGGATTTACTAAGTCCGGTGGAACATAGATTCCCTAATTTTTCCTTTATAGTTATTGCTTACCTATTCAAGAAATAACTATTTCTCCTTTATCCATTCTCCAAAGAAGCTTATTCTTTCTTTATTCCATTTTCCTAAGAATGTATAATGAGCAAGCAAAGTTGAGTGGTTGGGATCAGGGTTTGAAATTTCGAGCCTTATCACGCGATACCGATGAAATTTTTCATTCCGTCGACAGATCGGCACTGGCACAGCGATTCCGATCGGGAGACGCCTCCGGAGGCGTTGCCCAAGCGCGAGACGCCTCTGGAGGCGTCGCGCGGCCTTGGCGACACCTCCAGAGGCGTCGCCCGAGCTCGGTGATGCCATCGGAGGTGCCGCCCGGGCCCGGCGACGCCTCCGCGCGCGACCGAGTCGCTGCAGTCGCGATTTTGTTTTATTTTTGTTTTTGATTTTTTAACTTAGGGCTTAATTATGATTTTAATAATCAATTCCTAGCTATAGTTGGGATAATTTAAATAGGTTTTATTAAAATCTATAAAATTATCTTATTATTTTTTTAAATATTTTATTTTTTATTTTTAAATATTTAGATTAACTTTTTTATTTTAGTTAATATATTTTATATTTTAAAAATACCGAAACTATACCGGCACGGTACGATATAATACCGAAACTGTATTGTTCCGGTCCGGGATTGAAACCTCGGCACGGCTTGATATTTTAAACCTTGGTTGGGATGACTCAATTGGTCTGGCTGACGAATGAGCCATAATGATTGTACAGGCTAGTCAAGTAAGCTGGGGCAGTCGAGTAAGCTGGTTTGGACTGAATGGATTGAGCCAGCTTGATAAGCTAGTTGGGCTTATATGATCAGCTGGGCTGGGTAGGCTAGATCGCTCAGCTGGATGCTGGATGAGCCAATCAAGATAGGCAGGTTGAATTCATCAAACCAATGAGTTGAATTAGGCTACGTGGTCGGATGCATTGTCCGATGATTTGGATACACCAGTTGGTTGAGCATGCCAGATGCATTGGTTGAGTGGCACACTAGTTGAGCTGAGTGGATTAGACAAAGTTAACTGAGCGGATAAAATGAACTAAACTAATTGAGTGGGTTGAGCACTGAGCAAATGCCTAGATTGAGCAAGTTAGGCAACTAAATAGTCTTTTAGGAGATTGAATGTGTTGGTTGGATCCAATGGATCGAGCAATCCAGGCATCTTGGATGGGCTATGTAGATTTGTTGAGCTAACTTTGGTCTAAGTCGGGATTGATCAGGCTTTGTAAGCTAGACAGGTTGAATGAACTGAGGTACTTATGCTGGTTGGTTTATTGGGTCAAGCCAGATAATGCAAGCTAAATGAGTTGAATAAAATATTTCATATTGGAGCAAATGTAGCGTCAGAATTCAAAAAAAAAAAAATCCATCTATTTGATTTCATGAATTAAGAAATAGATATTCCTATTTTCTTGTCAATTTCATTTTTCTTAGAATCATTTATTTGTTCCTTAGTAATTTCATACGAAATCAAATTCACCATTAATGTACTCTTGGAAGCCAGAAATGTCCTCGGGGCATGGTGTTGCGGTAGGACATCCAGGTTGTCATCCACCAGGCACCTACGGTTCGATCCCCAGCTACGGCGTATTGGGTCACCATTTGAAGGAAAATTCCTGCAAATACGTCGTAGCTGGGGATCGAACCGCAGGTGCCTGGATGACAACCTGGATGTCCTACCGTGGCACCATTGCCCCGGGGACAATGATTTAACATTTAGATCATATGACAAGTTGCTTCCTTGTAAAATTGCTACTTACATTTTGTACGGCCTCTTTTTTTTCTTATCGTCTATTTTTGTAGCTTGCCTTCTTTGTTGTTTGAACCTTTTTATTTAACAACAGTGGGACTCTACCTGCATTTTGCCACGTCCGTTATCCATGAGATAACCACAGCTCTGGGCATTTTCTGCTTCAGGTGAGAAATATTCCTTTTGGTTACTACACTGTTGTCTTTTTGAACCAACTGCAACTTCTTGAAGGTGGGTATCCTGCTCTTGTTTTAACGACAGGATAACCAGGAAAGAGGCCTGAGAAAGGGTCTTCATTTGCTGTTCTTTGTGTGCGATTTTATTGTTGGATTATTGGCATTGGCAAGGCAGCAAGTAAGCACTACGAAATCCATTTGTTGTGATATATGAACTTTCCCGTTGTATTAAATCAATCCGTTTGGGAAAATCCATTCTTGTGAAAGAAAACGACATTAGCAGTTTAAGATGAGAAACTGTTGCAATTATAGATTTGCGTGCAGAATGTGTGAAATTGATCAGTTGTTGCAGCTCCATCAATGTTTATGTTGGCAGAATGGAATTGATATAATTCTACAACAAATTACAATTGGTTTACCAATTACTACGGTATTGATTCTAACCCCAATATCAAATGTGGCCTCATGAAGTCAAGTTGGGTGAAATTTGGAAGAATTGAGCTAGGGACCAATGGCTATATTTGGAACTAGAACCAATTCAACCAGGGTCAATATGCTTACATGTGGCCGGCCTTATGGGCTTGAAGGTTAGGATGAGATGAAGGATTGAGGTGGATGATGGAGCTTGAGGGTGGGGAAATGACTTGATTAATGGATTGACATAGAGTTAAGTGAAGTTGAAAATTTTTGAAGGCCTAAAGGGAGGTTAGAAAATATCCAAGCTACAAAAAATTTCATTGTCTATATTGATTGGCTTTACATTTACAAATTTTTAGTCTTTAGGATTGAGTGCCAGCTGCTTACTGCCCCGTGTCTCTCAATTATTAGAAGATTCAACTATTTTCTTAAAATTTGTCTTCATCAAAACACATGCTTATACACTTGTTCCATATTGATTTCTCAGATCAGCATCATGAGGAATTCTGTTGTATTTTCATTTAACAGTTTTGGTGAACCTACTAAATAATTCTATCATGCTTATTTTTAGAATCCATATGCATATGTAGATTTTAGGAACTCAGATTTTCAAAACAACTTTCATCAACTCGTTTTAGCTAACCCATTACTATCTAAGTTATCAATTGATTAAAAATGAAGTTGATTGATTGAAAGTGACACTAAATATGATTTTAATCTATTGTACTCTTCATAAAAATGAGAAGGATAAAAGTCAATTAGAATTTTTTTATATAGCAATGAGAGTTGATTGTACTCCTAAAATTGAAAAGAACAAAAGATGAGAATTTTTTTAACCACTAAAGAATATTTTTTCCCAAGGGCATCTCATCTGATATAAATGTTGTTAGATTCATTAAAATTTATAATTCATCCATTTAAAAAATTAGAGTCCATTTTCACAGAAACTAAATTATGTAAAAAAAAAAAAGTCATATTAATTTTAGTCAAATCTATTATATAAATAGTTTTATTTTTAAAAAAAAATCTAAATTATTTATGATCTCAGAGGTCAAAGACTCAAATATTATCATTCAATAATTTTAACCAAAACCGTTACATACTAATTTTTAGTTATTCTTAATTTTAAATAGTTTAATTTTTTCTCTCTATTATTTTTTAAATTAATTTTTATGATAATTTTAAATTATAAAATACTTGTTTTTAAAATTTATAATTCATATGATTATTTTTTAAATTTTATAATAAAATTTATATCTTTATTACTTTTTAAAAAAATGTATTTTTGATTTTTTTAAATTTATAATTGATATAATTATTTTAAGTAAATTTATAATCTAGTCATGTGTATCATTTATATTAATTTATAAAGACATTGACAGTTATCCCTAATATTTATTTAAAATATCTAACCCAAATTCAAAATTTACACATCATTAAAATTCATTAATCACTTAAAGTCGAAATAAAAAATTTTCAAATATAAATTAAAATGCTAATACATAATTTTTATTCATCAATAATCATTTGAGTTAAATTTATAAATGCAATACTTTGTTAGGATCCTTACAAACTAGAGGGGCAAGAGATGAATAACTTCGATCACTTCAATGACATCGCACAGTGAAAATTTGGAATAAAATGAAGCCAACAAAAACAAGACAACAAGACTAACACAATTGATTTTACTTAATTTGTCGTCTCCTAAAGTGATTATATCCAAGGTCTAGCTCTAACCAAAGGCAAAGTTAAATCCACGCACAGCTATTTGTAGAGACAACCTACTGTTCACAAATTTAAAAAGTGACACTCTAAATGATCCAGCCGAACAATGTATTTTGTTGTACGGTACGATGAATGAATGCCATAGATAGTTGCTGATAAGAAGAATGTTAAGAACTTATAAACAACAAATTACTAAATAAACCAGAAGAAAGTAAAGTGAAATTGGTACCAGGACAACAGGATGAGTTAAACAGCCAAAAATTTGATTAGAAAATCCGTGTTAGGCCAATTAGTCCTGTAAGTTACATACACTGTCACAGTGTACTGATGCATATCGAGAGTTGGCAGGGTATGGTTCCAGTCAAAACCAAAACTCAGGTACAGTATAAAATTTCAAATATTGCAGAGGTGCTAATAATAAAAATAAAAACAGAAAAGTGATGAGAAAAACGTTAAAAAAATTCCTCAAAATATGCAAACCAAAAAAGAAGGGCCTCAAATTTAACACTGTACATTTCTAATGGTACTAACCCTATCGATGCCAGCAGATTGCCCACGAGATGATTCATATTAGATGGATTCACAGACCAGAACAAGACTGAGTGGCCAAGCTCAATGTGAAAATTCTGATGATGAGATCAAGCATGCGTAGACTTGCAATCTAGAAATTTCAATGGCCACGCCTGAGAGCTGAAAGAAACCCACCGGTAGTCTTTTGTTTGCAGCGATTATTGGATTCTTCCCCAACCTGTTCAAAAATTCAGATTAATTAACCCTGATGTTTTAAAGGTTCAGAAAGATCATTTGTCTTCAGTGATAAACCTCTTTAGCAATAAGTTCTAGTATCTCCAATATTTCTGAAAAATCAGGCCTCTCAACAGGATTTTGTTTCCAACACTTCTCCAGCAGCTCAGCAAGCTTTGGATGAGCATCTTTTGGGATGGTAGGTCTCAAACCCTGCAAATAAATAAATAAATAATATGCATGTTACATTAAACAAGAACACCATATATCAACCAGTTTGTAATGAATTTGTCCACAATGACGGGAACACTATGAAGACATAAGTGAAAAGGAAGCCATGTTCATTTATATTGCTGGTAAACAAAAGATTTTTTTTTTTTTTTTTTGAGGTAACAGATTTTCCACCTAAAATCAGCATCTGCTTTTAACATGTCTATGCCAATTGGTTCTAACCTAATATAATGCAAAAGTACAGAGATCTTTAGTAGGATAGTGAAATTGTAGCCAAGGTGCTATATATTATATGATTCTTCTAGTGTAGAAGTGTAATAATGGATATTAATGAACTTATTGTTTCCTATGTATAGATTTCTATTGAAAGTTATTATCCTTGCACAATTAAACTGGAGGTATACCTTTTGAACCACACCAACAGCTGCTTGTAGTGGTGTTAAATATTCATAGGGAAGCTGGATAGAAAAAAAAAAAAAGCACAATAAACTTGTTCTAAAGTTTAAATTGTGTAGAAAATAATAAAAGTTCATGCTGCAAATGCCAGTTACCTTAGCTGTAAGCAGTTCCCACAAGACTATTCCAAAGCTAAAAACATCAGCTTTGTGATCATAGGGCTTGTGTTCTATCACCTAAATTTAGAGTAAGGTGAATTTCTTCGATATACTACATGTAAGAAACACAGATCAAATATAATGAAGCTACATAATACCCTAGAAGAGCTCTCTAAGATTACCAATAAGTTATACACCACCAAGATATTTTATACAAATACATTAATTTAAACATGCACCCGCACTCAACACATGAATGCACACACAGACACCAGAAAGCAAACATTCATCAACCTACTTAAACAGTACATGGTACATGATATATATGTGTGCCAAGGGATTGAAAAAGAGCTACTTGCTAATTGATGCCCTTCTATTTTATATGTTCTGTTTGATTTACTAGTGAATAGAAGGATGAGATCCATATAGAAAATCCCAAATAATGGGGACTGATGCAGTTTGTTAATGCTGTCAGTTGATGCCTGTTCAGTTTAATTATATGGCCCAGCAAATTGTAAGTGCAATGTTGGAATTAAATTAAATTGCATTCACACTTTTTATTTCTTCATGAAATTTTGGAATTTAATTGAATTGCATACAAAATTTTTATTTCTTCATGCTGCTTCAGTTTCTTTATGAAATGTCCATAATTATATTTAATTCTGCCATTTAAATACAAGCATTGATTAAAGAAAAAGAATGTGCTGCTGACAAGTAGTGATCTGGCTTAACAAATTCAATTTTTAAAATAGAGAAATAGAAATCTGCAGCTAAACTTGCCTCCAAATCCTTGCACAACAGTAGCCAAGGCCTTTACAGCTAAGTTAAATAACACCTTCTGGTAGGTCAATAGTTGAGCATATCAGTATCACTCGATCATTTACAACCCTAACTACCAAAGAACAATAATATCCATGTTTATTTGGAATAACATAAATGTGCTGTTTACAGACATACAGAGACGTTGAGCCATTTTGTCTCCCTTCAAAACCATGTGAGCATTTTTACCCATCTGTTACATAAGTTATCTAACTTTTATCTGATTTGTTTTAAATTTAATTTAGATTAGAGGGCTTAAATTAATATTGGAGGACAAGTTACAAGTTATTAGATCAAGTTATAAACCTAAAAACATGGAAGAGTGATTGGATTTAAAGGGATGAGCTAATCTGAAACATATTCTACTCTAATTTATAAGAGAGGTTGACGAGTGTTGTTTTTGTACATCATTGAAGAGCAAAGAGACAAGTGGCAGATGTCGTGAAGCATGAGAGAAGGGCCACATCTCCTGGTTGAGAGGGGTTTTGGAGATTTTTCTCGAATTCTAGAGATTTTAGTGCCAGGCCGGGAACAAAAGTCTTCTTTTGAGTCATCGTGTTTCCTTGAGTTATGATCAATTCCTTTTGATTTCAAGTATTTCTAAGACATGATAATTTTCTTATGGTTGCTATTATGTTGAGACCATATGAATTTTGGAGGATTTCACAACATTTTGTCGATTGTTGAGGGTGAGAAGAGAAAAATAGAAATGGAAGTAATAGAGGAAGAACTTTGTTCTGCCGAGCAATTGACAATAAGGTCAATTGAACACCGACCAAGTGATTGACTGGTTCATCGATTTGGTGATAAATTGAGAGGTCAACCACCCATCTGATTGATTACGTCCAAGTGTTCCAAGTAATCTGAGGATTAAGATCAAGAAGCTTGGGCCTTTTGTGTTTATGCAACCATAGGATTGTGAAAGATATGGAGCTTGAGCTCATCCTTTGGACGAAGTATACACCACAAAGGAGAAGGCTTGGTTCTTATGGAGCATCATGGGGAAGAGAGTAGTTTTTAGGATGACTTGTGTTCTGAACAAATGGAGACAGAGTTGTGGTCTATAGAAATAGAGAGTGAAGTTTTCATTTTTGTATAGTGACCCAAATAAAACCAAACAAGAGAAGAGAATTGAGAATGGTATGTAGCCTCTAAGATGAGTATTAGAATGATACAAATAAAAATAGACCATCTAAAAAATAAACTGGTTCAGGATCTAAACCTCAATTTCCTTTTATTTCTAATTGGTTGGAAATATAATTTTATTTACTATTTCCAGCATGCATAGTTTAGTTTGCACAAGTCCTATAAGACCATACTATTGTGAAGTCTATAAAGGTCCTAATCATATTTTTTCTATTTGTTCACTAAAAAAGACAGCTATCTTTTAATTTCCTATTATCCCACATGCTTATGTCGACTAAGGCTTGTAATTTGCTTCTAAATTCTAAGTTGATTTTTGGTTTACTTAATTATGACTAATGTTTATGTTTATCATATTCTTTGTGATGTGTTGTTTACGGATCAACAAGAATGATCAATATAGAGAGAATGCATGTTAGGGGAGGTGCATGTTAGCAAGAGTATCTCTTCATTAATTAGAGACTATTGAGGACAAAGGTAAGGGTGACATTAACTTGCGACCAAATGCTTCTCACAAACTTGAGTCTCCCAAGATTGAAGAAATACACATAGCTTGAGAGAGGTAATGTGTAATGAGAAATAGAGATGATCAAGAATTGAGATACATGATTTCTGTTATACTAGAAATACAGTAGGAGAGTTCTTAGATGCTTAGAAAGTTACATTGCGGGGCAGAAAGATTTGGGGTGTATTTCTGTGATAGTCAAATATACTTCAGTGGAAGAGTCAAATGTGACTTGAGGTTGAAACTGAGTTTTAATTTGAAACAATTTTAGAGGATTTTGTATGGCTTTAAGTGGCAAGATATGTACATAGGTTGGAAAAAAACATAGATGCATCAAGTAGAAGTGGAGTTGGTCTTAACGCATAAAATTTAGCAAACATATCTTTCATATGTAACCTACCAACATTGCCATAATTATTCCTATGTCGTTTCCAATGTTTTAAGTGTTGGAGGTTTACAACACACCTAGTAGCGAGACCCACAAGCACCATGTTCATATGAAAATTCTTTTGCAAGAGTAAATGAGGTAATTATTTATGTTTTCTGACATTATGTTTGAGTACATTTGAGTTATGAGATATGGGTGTTGATTCCAGGTCTTTGTTTACAATTCAAGACGTCAATTATTTGAAACAATCAGTCAAGATTTTTTGCTATTTTAGTTATTTCGGTTTGAGAAATGTGAAGTGTTAATTAAGATTTTGTTGGAAATTTAGCTAATGTCTTGCTGGAATGTCTAGGAATTTTCTACTGGGTATAATTTCCTGAAACCTTGACAAAGTGTTCTAAACTCATATAAGCATCTTCTGCAAAAGCTTGGGATTTTTTTTATAAGCACTTAAGCGGTGACAATTCAGATAAAGTTGTTGATTATGTTGATATTTTGACATGTTTTTTTATGCTTATGGTTTTACTCAAGGTTTAAAATGTTGTTCGGTTGCCTGAGCATCAGTGCTTGGTGAGAAAAGTTCATTTTGATCCCTATGACATTTTCTGAGATTTTAACATGTGAATTGGCTCATCTGCATGACAATTCCCAATCACAACTTTGTACAGCTAACTCATAATTTTTCTTTGTTAACATGCTCTCGGGCAACAATAAAAAAATAACTGGGCAAATAGTTATAAATCAAACCACTACACCTTACCCTCTCAAAAAAGAAACAAAAGAATGTAGTATTGAATTTTATGAAAATGGCTCATAGAATCCAATTCAAGGTGATTAACTGATATGGGTAAAATTGCCAACCAAGGATTTGGATGGTTGACACTTGCATAGAGTAAGACTCAACCAATGATAGTACAAAGATTTAAGGACATACAACCAGGGCAGGATTAACACTCAGCTAGGGAGAATGGAGGTGTTGCAACGTAGCATAGCTTGATTCCTTTAATGGATGGTTGATAAGTGGTTGGACGTTATTAGAGGAGTTTACACCCTAAGGACTATAAAAGGAGAAGGTGTCGAACCAGTTTTGGAGGGGCTGAGATTGTGTGCTAGGCAATGAAGTCTTCTCCAACTAAAACATCCTTCAACCTCACTCCAGCAATTTTCTCAGCTTTTTCGCCACTTTCAGTCCATAAACCCTAAAAGCTTCTTCAGCCCAAAACCCCAATACAATTCATCCCCGAACCAACAAATCCTCCAGTCGTACCCAAGCACTTAATCCTTAACTGAGCAAAACTAGCTTCAACCAAACCATTTGTGATTCAGGTGCGTTGAAGTCTTGAAGATACATTAGCATCTCAGCAATCACAACTGAACTGAATCCAATTTGAGTGAACTAAACTCTACTTAGCCTCATTTAGACCAAACTCCACTCACTTGAACTCCTCTATCGTTGTTCCCATGGAAGTCAACGCTAGATTACCATAGCTAGCAGACTTCTACAATCTATTGCAACTTCACTGTAACAGTAAGGAATAATTTATTTATTTCCATGTTGAGTCATTCCCAGGCCTTTAAAGAGACCATAATCCATTGTCTTTAATTATCCTCAATTTAATAAAAATTGGTTGCCTTTATGAATTTTTTTTGTGTTTTCTTGCCTGGGGTTGTATAATTGACTGCACCATGTGTTCACAGAGAAGAGAAGATGGAAAAATGAAAGAAAATCTAATATTTTAGTAAAATTGATTCTAGATAATACCTCAGGTGCCATCCAACGATAAGTTCCTGTTTCAGCAGTCATAACTCCAGACTCAGCTTTAACACGTGCAACACCAAAATCTGCAACCTTAATAACCTGCCAAATGAATTAGTAAATGAGCACTGAAAAAAGCAAGTAACTTTGCAATTTCCCACAGCAAATCGGATTTATCTTTGATGTTTCACTCATTTAAACTAAAGAAACTATATATACTGAGATAATGTACACAATCGTACATACCAAATTGTCTTCAAAAGACACTACCCAAGGAACAAAGAACACAAATGATTAAAGCAATTCCCAGCAACATTTGCAAATATCACCTGGCTTCTAATGAAGAGGTTCACTAGAATTAAGAACATAAATGAACTAGACGTTAGTGAACAAGCATGGTGTTTAGTTTGATAAAACTCGTTTATGTTCGTAATAGTAAAAGAATATGTTAAACAAACAAATTTGAACGCTAATGAGCTCAGTTCGTTAATGTTCATGAGCAATTTATGAATAAACTTGTTAATTTGTGTAAATTTTAATTTTAAATTTATTTCTTAATTTTTTATTAAATAGTAATTTATAAAGTTTTACAATCTTAAATTATTCATAATATGTTAAAAATAAGGAAATAATATAACTTTTATGTATTAGATAAACATTTATCTAAGTTATAAGGACAACAATGCTATTAATTGAGCTCAATAAAAAACTCAAGCTCAGCTCGAGCATGAAAAAATTTTAATAAATAACTTTGAATGGATTCAATAAGAAAATAAACAAGCTTGAACATAGTTAAGCTCAGCTTAGCTCAGTTCTTTTACACCCCTAACTAGAATGGAGCGGAGTAGTCAAATAATAAATTTACCCTTTAGATAAATTAATAAAGAGGTAATCCTATAGGTGAGCTAAGTTAAGATCAAGCATGTCGAATGGAGTGCTAAATCAACAACCCCTACCTCAGGAAATAAAGCTCGTGGTGCATAATCAGGAAAAAAAAAAGTTCAATAATTTATTTTACAAGAGATGTATCTTTCCACTTTGTTACTTGAATAGGCCTCTCCTATGCCAATGACCACAAGACACGTCCCTGTAATGGTAGGAGGTATCAAACACCAAGCTGACCATGAGCCCAATAAGGTTAGTCAGAAACTAATTCAGAGAAGCCATAAATTTGGCACACCTACTGGAAGGATCCCAGTTAGCATGGCAAAAATATTTCAGGTTACAAAGTTGACAAAGGAGCAATTTGTGTACTACTGATTTGTGGGAGGCTTGTGCATGCCTTTATGATTTACAAAAATACTCCTATAGGGATGTGGAGAAGACCCAGTTGGCTACTAATCTTCTAAGGACAGACTTTTGAGCCTGAACTCATTTTGTGGAGGTAGCTTAAGGAGGCATTTGAAAGCACATGTTACTTGAAGGCCTTCAGCAACAAAGTCTAACTATCATCTCAGTACCATCTAGAGGGAGGAAAGTTTTCCTCTTATCAATTATTAGCATGGAGGCTTCTGATGCATAACCTATGACGCCAAAGGAATTAGAGGAGATGATAGTTTAGTTGCATGAATTATTTGATAAGGATTTCATCTCACCAAGCATATCACCTTGAGATGCTATGGTTCTCTTTGTTAAAAAGAATGATGGAACTTTGAGACTTTGTATTGATTATAAGCAACCGAACACGGTGACTGTAAAAATTATCCCTTTCCGTGCATATATATTTTTTTATCTTGAACCGCACTAGCATATGCTCCAATTTGATTTGAGGTAAGAGTATCACCAACTCAAGACCCAAGATTCAAACATTCAGAAGACAACATTCAAGACTCATTATGGCCATGAATTTCTAGTGATGTTCTTCAAACTCATTAATGCCCCAACAACTCTTATATGGATATGGATCTGAAGAACAGAGTGTTCCCAGACTACTAGGATCAGTTAATGATTGTCTTCATTGATGACATCTAGTTTAAAAATAGGCAGAACATGAGAAGCAATTGCAAGTATTGTGTATGTATTGATAGAGACTTTAAGAGAATTGTAAAGTTGAACAATTGGTTATTATTTTCAGTGAGTTTTCTTAGGCATATTGTTTATAAAGAAGGCATTTTTGTCAACCTGTAGAAGATAAAGCAATCAAGAAGTGCAAGTGACCCAAGTCCATGCTAGAGGTTTGTAGTTTTCATGGCTTGGCTAGTTACTATTATTCCTTCGTAGAGGATTTCTCCAAGATTGCAGGACCGTTGACTTAATTGACTAGAAAAGGAATTAAATTTGTTTACGGCAAGGCTTGTGAAGCCAGTTTTCAGGAAGTTAAGGAGAGGTTAGTTGGTGTTTCTTTCCTTGCTATCCCCTCAGGGTGAAGGCAGATTTGTCCTCTACACAGGTGAATCGAACCAAGGGTTAGGAGTAGGCTTGATGCAGCATGAGTGAGTGGTGGCCTATGCATCTAGACAATTGAAAAACCACAAATTTGGGTCTGTTAAGTAAATAGGTTACTTTTCTCATCTAAAATGGTCAGGACAAATGATGTGCAAGACACCTAGATCTATCGGATAATCATATCCAAATCAAAGATCTGAATCCAAGTTAGCACATCAAATTGTCCAATCATCCAAATGTATGCCATATTTCAATTTAAGAACTGTTGTAGAAAGGCTGATTACAAGGATTCTAATGAAGAATGATGTTTCTGGAATCACTTACACATGCATATGATAACTACACAGACACAGAGTAGGGAGCCATAACCAGATTGGCTACAGAAACTTCAAAGAACCAATCCAAAGCAACCAACAGACAAATTATTAAGAATATCACTTGCCTCGTTCTCATCCATCAAAAGATTGGCAGCCTTTAGGTCCCGGTGTATAATGTTATTTTGGTGCAAGTAGTTCATTCCCTTGGATACATCAATTGCTACTCGGAGTAAAGTTGGGAGTTTGAACAATCCTTTGTGTTTATGAAGATAGTCATATACACTTCCCCTTGACATAAATTCTGGAACAAAGTACAGAAATGATGAGGAAAAATCTTGAGAGAAATGATACTGTATCTACATCTTGAAAATGAAAAGGAAAACCCATACATAATCTTTGCGGATCTTAGTACCTGTAACAATACATAAGGTAGGAGGTCTAGTACAAGCTCCAAAAAACCGCAGCACATTCTTGTGCCTAACCTTTCTGTAAAATCAAGAGAAATCAGAATATGCATGCAGAGGTTAAAAAGCAAGCAGTACCATGGAGGGAGATTATTTGATTAGATATTTATGATACATTAGAACAACTGCAATATCTAAAAATTTTTACAGAAGGGTAAACAAATCTCCGTGAGAAAATGACAAAAGGACTGTCTCATGGCAGAAACAAAGATGACTATAAAAAAAAGACAATCTGGTGCACACAACTCCCATCAATGCAGGGTCCCGAGAAGGATCGGACTACATTGGGTCTATCGTACACAGGTTTGCCTTGCATTGTAAGAAATTATTTTTGCAACTCGAACCCGTGACCATCAAGTCACACGGCAGCAACTTTACCATTGCGCCCAAGGCTCCCCTTGAGAAACAAACATGACCATGATGAATAAAAATCAAATTGCAAATTACGACTGCAAATGATTGTGAATGCAACCAAACTGAACATGACCAATTGACTTCTATGATGTGACTGTACAAAATATGACTTGATGAAGACAACAGGACTAATCAAGATTTTATCCATTTCTGCAAATGGACGGTTTTATTGGAAACAATCATTAAATTTTTCTTTTTTAAAGTATCACAAAGTTACTCATTCTTTAGTTGCTTTTAACAAACGTCAGATGTTACCTTGCTAAATGGAGAATAACCAAAGATACATGATTGTCTATGCTGCCAGATGATGGAGAAAGAGTGAGAGCGAGATCTTAAGCGCAAATCTAGGTATCTATTAGACCATATTTTATGTATAGTCAGAACTTTAAGTAAACTTCTCAGCAAAGAGAGGGGTAAAAATTAAAAAGAAGCATAAGTATTTGTTTAAAGATAAAGCAAGGAAGTCATTGAAGTGTTATGGTTGTAAAAATTTTTCTACCAATGATCAATATTGTATAGATAAGAATACTTATAGAATATGTACTAATAGAGTCAAGAAAAACATTGAAAATTATATTTAAGGTATTGCTTTGTACACTAGGATATGAGAGAAAATCATATCATGTCTGAGGCTCCTGCCTATGACTTCTAATAGAGCAATATCCATTCAACCAGTGGATGCAGGAAAACTTATAGCTCTTATCACCAAAAGATATAAGTGAATTTTACAAACCGCATTATAAATACTTCCTGAGCAAATTCTCGTTGCATTTCAACATTTAGAAGCTCAGGCTTTAGTACTTTAATTGCCACATCCTGGTTGTGGTACATTCCATGATAACTGAAAATGAATCACAACAATAATTAAGTGGACAAAAATAAACATTAGATTGCTCTCTACTATGCATTTAGTCCACTAGAGAAACTTACAGGTCACCATGCGATCCAGATGCTACTTTATTCCCAAACTTCAAATGCTGAAAATCAATTTCCCAAACATCAGTTCCATCAGTTGGTATAAGAACATGGTCTACAGAGTTATCTCCAGGTTGTGGATTTTCAATTTGAGGAGACAACAAATGAGACTTTGACCAAGTATGTCTCTGCATACCAGAAGCCTAACTGTCACAATCTTACAAAACAAATGTATAAAAGACATTATGATTGATAAATACTAGACAATTTATGAGATAGATTAAGAAATACGGTGACATCTACTGATCTACATCAAATTGAATAGAATCTATTAAATCACATATTCAAAATTTCAAATACCACCAATGTTGACTCCAGATAGAGGCAAAAAACCCTAAGTGCATGTCAAAAATCATAAATATGGATCTTAAACACATTTGTTGTGAGAAAAATTGTCACCCATAATGACCTACTTATTAATTTAGATAGAGAAATATAAAGCTTCACACAAAGCTTCCGTTTAAGATAAGATTCACGAAAATTTCCTAAAATAGTCGGGAATTGGAATATATGTTAAGCTGATGTTGCTGTCTATTTTATTACACTGCTAAAGATGGCATTTGATCTATATTTGTTATAGTAAACTTACAACATATTACAGAAGTCTACCAGCTCCTGTGGGTCGGCTTGGACCTCAGTTGAGGAATGGGGTCAGAGGAGCCCAAGTTGAAAGGAATCAGGAATCTATTTGACTTGTTGTAAGGTTGGAAGGAACCTGTGTAAATTGAGTTCATTTTGCCAAAAGGAAGTGGCATGGATTGAAGTGAAGTTCAACTTGTTCGACTTGAGAATTGGCTATGTTGTTTTGGCTCAGGCCTGAAAGAAGGATTATAGGCAAATGAAAGGAGCCCAGGTAATGATGGCTCCGACAGTTGTGAACCAAACTGAAGAAGAAAGCTTGAAGTGAAATAAAGTGGGGGTGGAGGATACCCAAGCTAGAGTTAATTCCCTGGCCTCTTACAGCTTATTAACAAGCCCTGAATGATTAGTGTTGTTCCCCTTTACAAGCCTTGATTTGAGTTCCTATTCAATGATGCCCTGCCGATCGTCACTATATTGATGGATAATCCAACTACTCTCCATTGCAACTTCTCCTACCCTAGGTGTGTGCCACTCCCAAACTAGAACAGCATTATTCTCCTGGAACACTGCACTTTACCCTGTAATGTTGACCATCCAGAGATAAGATTAGTGAGGTTTTTAATCACATTAGTTACTTCCCCTCAGATCAAGTTCAAGGCGACATCTTTGACCCTTTTAATCTCCTTGAATAAATGTCGTTTGGTTCTTCATCATTAAAGGTGACATTGAATAAGCATCTAATTAAAGGTTTAGTCTGACACCAAGCAACACCTTATCTATATAAAGCCCCCTAGTCATTAGTTTTTTTTACTCTACTCATTTACTATTACATCAAACTCTGAAAAGCTCCCTGCTCATCAGTTCTCTGTTTCCCAACGAGGTAATCTCTCTTTAATTTCAAGTCCCTTTTTAACTGCACTCAATCCAGCTGATCCTGGTCCTTTTGGTCTTGGGACCTGCACCTCAATCTCAGTTAAAAACCACCCAAACTGCCCACTTCAACACAATCCCTAACCTAACCTCTTCAGTTTCCATTTCCCCTAACCAACTAAACCTTATTCCAATTATTTTCCAATGGAACATCCCAGAGAGGTTGCCCCTCCACACTTCCACATGCTCAGTTCCAATCAATCAAAAGGTTGTGAACAAGAATTTCATGTTAAAAGACACTGAAAATCCAAATTAATAAACAAAGAAGAATTACACAAAAGATTCTCTAGTGGAGGAAAAGGAATTACAGAAAGGAAGTTACCCCCATCTTGAGAATTTCCTTCTGCAACGAATCCCTCAGTTGCTCTGTTTCCTGCAAATTGAAGAGTAAGTAAGCATGGCCCTCTAACAATTAAAACAGAAACATAGATTACACATAACAATACCTAGTGCAAACCAATATCAAGGTTTCAAAAAGTGCATGCTAAGTACATATGCAGTATGCAAAAGCATATGCAGAGGCATATATGGATTAAGATATCAAAAAAATTATAATGACAAAAATTAATTCTATAACACATTATGTGATCAACACATCTAATTCAGATGTCCACATAGAAAAATATATATATGACAACCAAGGTTTAAAATCTAGTACCATGCTGGAAGAGTTTTGGATCTCTATCTAGATGATAGTTTCAGAACCATTCTGTGTTATGCCAGTATGGTTTTGATATTTATTTAATTGAATTATTAACAATTATATTGATTTTACTTAATATAAGTTGTAACTTTTAATTAATTATTTTATATAATTAATTAGATTGCTAATACATGTTATTTTATTTGTATTTGTTGATTCATTTGATCACCTTAATGCTCAAAGTTAAAAATGCTTGTAATGAATTAAATTTTAATTTTTAACTTTAGTCACTTGTAAATTATATATGTCTTTCATTATACTCTCCTTACTCTCACTTTGTCCATTTTCTCTCCTCACTCCTCTCCTAAAGTCCCTTCTTCCTCTACCTCTCAATGTCATCAGACCTATGCATGCACACCCTTCACCCTAGACTGAAATCCCCAGCAAGCTTCAGTCTCCTTCTCCCTGCCCTCTGGGAGCTCTTTTCTCTCCCCCTCAATCTCTCTTCTGCTCACTCTCCCCCTATTGTCTCTATATGTCTAGGCACATAGCCACCTCTCAAGGCCAAGCATGAGCCATCGTAGCTAGTGGGACCTTGTAGACATCTCGCACAACCTCACCAACATTGTAAAAACCCTCGACAACTTTTGCCTGTAAGTGGCGGTATCAATGTTGGTCAGTGGATGGAACAATAATTCATACAATACAAGAAACACATGAAATATAATGATCAATATTAGTCCAGAACTAGATAATATATAACAAACATACAATTACAATTAAAATGTTTGTCACTAGCAAAATAAGCATTTAAATTAAGAATAACAAGTTATCAAATAGGTTTTTAAATCAACTTAGTTCAGCCTAAATCAATTCAAATGAAACAAATATGAGCTTTTTTCAATCACATATGCATGTTGCAGATGACATATGAGTGACTATACAGTCCCATTTAAATCCACCTAGGCAGATATGTATGTAGCTCAAGCAAACACTTTTTTAAACCATAGTTCCAATTGTATGCAAGAAGATATAATAAAGACAAAGCACATTTATTACAGCAATCTGAATTGCTTCCACAGTTAGAATAACACAGCATAATGAATGAAACTCCTCTTCAATACTCTTAGTTATGGAGGTGTTAAGGTCCAGCACAACAGATAGGCAATACTCGCATTAGGCTCAGCTGCAGTTTCTAGCATCTAAGGAGTTAACGTGGATCACACACCAGGTGCGCACACAGCATGCTATGCACTTTGTGCAGGTACCATCAATTGAGGCACCACCAAGTAGGATCAGTCCCAACAAGTGGTACTAGAGTGAAGGTTGATTCAATAGGATAAAATGGCAAAGCACTAGTCACATATTGGAAATTTTTTAGTACCAAGGTTCAACTAATAGAAGTGATTTTTCTATATCATAAATGCATAATTATTTCTAGAGAAGAGATTTGTCATAAAGTATGTAATTAAATTCCAAAAGTATGACTGGCAATAAAAACGTGTTCCTTTAATTATAAAATTAATTTTGACCAAAAGTTTCCTAGCACACCACATGTATCAGGCAACTAGTAAGGTCCATCAGATTTTCTAATTTTGAAAGGGTCTGATTAATCAAACTTACCATGAGTATTTCATGATTATGTTGATCCACTCCACAAAGCTATGTAGCCTAAGCGTGAAATTATCTCTGTAAACAATGTCTACAATATATCAACTTTGTAAATCTCTTGCCCTCGTAAGGCAAATAGTAAGGTCCATCAGATTTTCTACTTCTGAAAAGGTCTGATCAATCAAACTTGCCATGAGTATTTCATAATTTATTCAATCCAGTCCATAAAGCTATGTAGTCTAAGCGTGAAATTATATCTAAAAATGATGTCTACAATATATCTACAACTTTGTAAATCTCTTGTGCCTTAAAGTTGCTGAACATGTTCAATTTTAGGGTATCTAAGAAAAGAATTGCTTAATACCATAAATCAAACAGAAACCAAAATCATCATATTAGGAGTTATTTACACAAATCTCATGACTTCGCCTATCCACTGAATACTGGTGACAATTATGCAGAAGGGCATTAGTCTACTTCAAGAAGAATGAATGGCAAAGTGCATTTTACAGTGACAACATTCAACAACAAGCTACATGAGGTACCTCATAAGGCCAACCTTCAACAACGAATACATCCAATGAGTAACCATCATTTGTTGAGAACGCATGTGCTTCTTGAATATTAAGGCCAAGCTCAGCAAGCAAAGAAGTTAGCTGAAATAAAAAAATATATATAATATAGTACTTCACAACACATGCAAAGTGAAGGGGAAGATTAGTTCACATAAACATTGGCAAGCATTTAGTAGAGATTAAGCAATGAAAAAAGGAATGATAGATATTAAATGAAGATGCTATGTTGAACTGTAATGCATGCAACTTAAAATCACAAATCTGAAACATGGATTTTAATAATGCCTATCTTTTGTTTCTGTTATCTGTTCTCACAAATTGTAGGTTCTAGCAACCCATTGGAACCTCTGAGAAGATTGAACATAGAAACAACAATGAACTTCTCCTAACTCAAGGAACTACTTAAGTGACATTAAGAATATTCAGTAGAGGAAAAATAATAATGATATTAGATGTATACAAGGCTTCAATACTAGACCAATAGCTTACAAGTGAATGTTAAAAGCAGATCCCAATTACAAACAAACAAACAATTAATAAACAAACAAATACAAAAAAAAACTCAAACCTAGCATTTGCAGAGATTGAAAAAAAAAGGAATAAAGGACTGAAATGTCATTTCAGAAATAAAATAATCAAGCTACAAGTAGAAAGAATTCATTTCTTGTGTACATTATACTACAAATTTCAATTTTACAAATAAATACTAAAGTGTTCCACTCAAGCATCAGATAGTAACTAATTATGGAGAAGAATGCCAATCCAACTGCTGCCAGCACATCCTTGTTTAGTTGCTAAGGGTGGTAGTACAGATCAATTCCATAAATCACAACTTTAGGAAAATATTTTACAAAACAAAATTTTTGCAGCTTATTCAACAAACAACAGTAATGAGAGAGGAAGATGCAAGGTTTAAAATTTCATTCTGAGTTGGATTTCAGTCCTGGCTAGAACCAAACAGTATGTGTCGGTTGTGCTAACATGTGGTGCCAATGGCACCATTGAGGAAGAGTAGGGAGCCAAGAGGAATTGAGGAGGCAACTAGCAATAGCAGTAGAAGAAAAAGATGAAGGCGCATAATCATGGATTGTGGAAGAAGTTAAAGAAGAAAGGATCATGGGCCTTATGGTTCATTGAAGAAGAAGAAAAAGGCATGGTGGCAAGTTTGTGGAATAACCAACAACAATGAACGAAGAATCAAAAGTACGGTTTAGCTGGGAGCCCTACCTCATCCTAGGATTTGTCCTAAGTGCAATGAGACATAGGATGACAAGGAAGATGCAACAGGAATGATTAACCTTGCAGAAGACATGCCAGATTTGCCCTAGCCAGTCGCATAAAAGATGATGGTGTGGAAGATTCAGCAGGAACCTAGCCGCAGTGGGATTCACCTCTTCTCCCCTCTCTTTTACCTAAAGTTGTGCCATCAGGTGGCATTTGTGACTTCTGAGTGGCACTGCCACAAGTGAATCCCTAGCAAACTAGTTGCAGTTTTGTCATATGTGTTTCAGCATTTCAGTCATCGTCCTTGTCATGCGCAGAGGAAAGAAAAAGAAATGTTATGCGAGGAAGTCTTGTCGTCTCAGGTGTTATCGCGTGTCAGTTGATGGTTTGCTTGTGCCAATCAGCATAGAATGGTATTTTAAACAAGATGTTGGTATTTGCATCTCAGAAACTAAGAAACATTCAATATGCATGCATGTACAAAGAAAAAGAAAATGATGTGATACAGAACCAATTGTTGGTAAGCAACTAATACCAGGTGTATGAAGGTGCAATATGAAGACATGACACGTAGCAAGAAGCAATGTTTACAATTTTGTTGTTCCAAGCTAGAGTTTTGGTCTTTGGTTGCAACAAGATAATTGTTAGCAAGTGGAATCAATGAAAAAATTCATCATGACATAGGTAGGCCTCCCTTCTACATACATATGTGCAGATTGTTTGGTCTTGCATATAATTCCTTTTTATATTTAGTCCTCTACAATGACAAATAATACCTTGACACATCTAGAGAAAGTTATCCTCCTACATTGCTTTCTATTCACTTCTTCCCAGTAGCAAAGAGATTTTCCATCTGCAACTTGTAGATTTTCATCATCATCCTCTGACCAAAATCCATCTTTCTGTGTCACCATATCTTCACTTCTGCTTTTTGCCAATCTTCCATCCATCCTAATCACATTTGTCTACTCCTTCAAACCAAAGTAATGCACTCCTTGTCACTGATTCTTCATCAAACTGAGTTTGTTATTCCTCAGTTTGTCAGAGTTTTTTTTTTTATTCACATCAGTTCCTTTGATCAATTCTTCATATTAACAATTCTTCTTCCTTGATTGATGTTGTTGCACTACCTTCAGTCCACAGAGATGTTTTTTCAATGGCATCTCACATCAGTTCCTTTGATCAATTCTTCATATTAGCAATTAGAGCACCTTCTTCACAAATCATAGGTGGGATTGATGTTGTTGCACTACCATTCAAACCACAGAGATGTTAGCTTTTCAATGGCAGCATCATTATATTCTTTACAAGGTGTGACTTGATTTGGGCCACAACCCCTCCAAGACAGTATGTTTTGATATTTGGAAGCAATCATAAAATGGCCTTCATAGTGATCATAGAGGATCTAAAGCACAAGATTGTCACAAATGCAATCACTATGGAAAAATAGAACATGTGAAGGAGATATTTTACAAAATATGAAAACCCCCAGCACCAGGCCAACTATCACCCTAGCCTAGCCTACAACCATCTTGGCGAGCGGAGGTTGTTTCACTATTCATCATCTATTTCTTAATAACAACCTAAATTCTAAATTTAGGAGGCCCTGAGCATATATTTGGTAATATTATTGTTCCTCTTGCCAATGGTCCCTCTCATCATTGAAGGTGGTCCGGGTGGGTCATGTTTCTTCTAAAAATTGAGTTTCGTGAAATTTGCAACTTTCATTGATGGCCCTGTACCTTTTAGACTGGCACTTGCATGAAGTGGAATAACAGGAAATTGCAGATTAGGAATAGCCAACAGATGAGCATATGCATCAACGCTAGAGAATAACATGATTTGCTCACAATGATCAAACACCTCTCTGTTTTTCCTACTTTCATGCTAAGCTAAGAACATAATCTCATGTTTCATTGAGATATTAAGCCACACTCAATTTGTAGCTAAGGTAATTCTTGTTCATATTTCAATGTGTTCCCACCATATTTTATTGCAAAATGACTAACACAATAAACTTAACCACTATGAAACTACAACAATGTTCTCCACTCCAATTTTGACCTTATTGCATCCAGAAAGACAGGTACACTACCACATCATCACCAAAACACTAACTAGTTAGCTTTTCTTTTCTCTTTTGCTTTAATTAAATTTCTCAGGTTGCCTTAGAGGTTATATCGGTTCAAATTAGGGGCACACTAGTAGGTTGTACAAAAGAACTAATTTTTCCACCTGTAGGAAAGTCTATTACCACTCGCAAACGGGGATTCACTGTTAAAACATCCCTTGCTGGTTTAGTTGATAGGCTTAAAGCTCAATGAATTGCAAAAGAATAAACACCGTCATATAGTTTTAACCATATGACAAATACAATGTGTGCCAGGACACGTGAGTTTATTTGACTCAAACAACCAATGATTAAGCTGCATACAAATCTTATTAAATTATACAGTTTGATTGTGATGACCAAGCTGTCATGTAAATTGTTTCAAACTCAATTTTTTACTAGATAACACATAATCATAGATAACTAATTTGTCAAGGAGAATATGCTATATAAGGAGATTATTATATCTTTTGCTGATTCCAAGGATCATTGGGAGAGTTGCTAAATCAAGCTTACAAGTGGTCCTCAAGGTCATATTTGTAAGAAGATGTGTTTCTGTAACATCAATGGAGTATGTTGAGGACCTAGTTGTAATATAGTAAACATATCAAGGTAATCTCTAAATACTCATAATTTACACACATGGGTAGAAGGAGCTAATACAGGTATAGTGAATATCTATCCCATTATTCCTTAGTCGTGATTGGAAAAACTTACTTCATGCATTTTGCATAGATTAGCATGTTCACCAAATAATAACAAAATAGGTGTTTAACAAATACAACAAACAAAAAATATCAAAAGGAGCATTCCACATATGTGGAAATATATATTAAGAACATGAGTTGCAGAACTGATTGGAGAAGTACTTAGTACCAAACTTAAAAGCTTGGGTTTGTCATGAGTGGAAAAAGTGATTTCATGCATTGGCCTGCAACCAAACAAATTTGTATTTCAATGCTAAAAATATGAGATACATGTAGAAGAACATAGTAAAATCACATGCCAAGATTATAATTCTGATGCCAAATTATTAACTTCAATGGAAGTTTTCATACTAGAGAACAAATTAAAATGAGAGAATAACTAGAGTCATACAGAATAAATAAGCAAACATCCACTTCAATCAAACTCACAACATGTTTTTTAGCTTCTTAGAATATAATATTGAATAGAATTATATGGACAACAAACAAAATTCATATGTAGATAGAACATGTAATTTCTAGACCACCACCCAATTGTGTAGATATCCACAAAATGAGATATAATACTGTCCTCCAAGATACACTTAATTTCCTGTATTTAGAAGCTACTAACAGAGACAAAACGTAGTATATAGATCTTATTTATCTTATTCCAGATACATCGATAAATTTTCAAGTTGCTAACCCTGGCTTATTTTTCCTAATTTAACCGCTGACATTATAAAGACAGTCAGGCCAGATCAATTCTTCCAGCATGCCAAGATAACTATTCAAGGAATTTTAGATTCTTAGGCCATCATTCCAAATTCAGAGAAATGAACAACCATGCTAGTTTTCTGTCATGTTGCATAATTTAACTGTGAATGAATGAACAACTGAAGTCTGTCATTTCTAGCTCAACCACCCTCTTTCTTTGACCATTCACAAGTAAAGATTGTCTTTCATCGTATCTATATACACATCCACTATTTTCTACCAGGTAATAAATTCTATCATTATTTTTTATTCATAAATGTAAATTTAAACAATAACTTATATATATGGTGTTTACAAGCAAGTCCATCCATCATGTTTATATATGTTCATTTTTCCTATCTCCACCTTCACAAGGTTTTAAATATGTTTTATGTCGGTTAGCATGAATGAGATTTACCATTAGTCCATTACACTCACCGATTAGTAGACGGAACAAGCTCAAGATCATGGCATAGCTACGATGATGGACGAAGGTTGTGCAAGGGCTTCTTCCATGTCAGTGAGGTTGCATGAGCATTCTGAAATATCAGCAAGGATCTATGCGAGAATTCTACAACATCACAAAGTGTTCAGCAAGGTCACATGAGGTTTAACCTGGCACCTATGTTTGCCAAGATGTCATGAAGTGTTGAGGAGGTCATGTGAGAATTTTGAGTTTCCCTTGTGTTCGTGAGGTTCTAAACTTCTACCTATGTCCATGAAGGAATGAGCAAAAGTCTATGGCATGATGTGTCAATGTGTCCTCAAAACCTAAAACTTCTCTTCCTGATGCAAAAGCAACCTTGTGTTCGTCCTATCACAAAAGGAGCCTCATGGAAACGAAGCATGTTTGCATACGTAAATTAGGCTCAATGTCCAAAATAAAGAGTTTCTCTTCCCTTATTCCTCATCTCCTCCTCCTCTATTCTCTGGCATACATGTCAGGGCATCTAACATGACACTAACACCGCCTCATTTTGGCTGGGATTAAAAGCCCAACTCAAAATGAGATTTCAAAGCTTGCACCATTGAAATGAAAATGCATCTAAAAAGTTGAGTACCTTTCAAGAGAAAAAGGAAGTTTCAAATTAGAGGATGGATCTAGAATAGAAGGTGTTACTAAGTAAGTAGCAAATTTTCATGGTTGTTGTCTATTGTAGATCATTAATGGTGTAGGTCTCACAATCTTGCATGAGAAGGTAATGGTAAAACAAAGGAGTTGAATTAGAAGCAACCAAATAATAGACTCAAACTCAGAAGTACATGAGGATTCTAAAAGGAATAGAATGGATTACTAAAACAATTCAACTTAGCATATTTCCCAATGGATGCATCTAAGTTTTATCTTTCCCCTAGATCATGCACCCTACTTTGTCTTTTACCAAATCAAATACCTCCTCTTTTAACATATGAAAATACCCTTGGTGTGTGATTTGGGGAAAAACAAATAGTGTGCATTATTGGCTAAAAGAGAAACTTAGGTGCACTTGTAGAGAAACCTAATGAATTTAGTTACACCAATTGGAAAATCTGTCATAAAACATCCTTGATATAATAATATTAACATTTTTATTCTTAATTGTGATGGTTAAAACTATCATTTTTACAAAAAAAAAACTGCAGATTTGTGAAAAATTAAAGGTATATATAGAAATTATTTTTGAGTTGAAATGGATTAAAATGGTGATTAAGGGGCTTTTGCATTTGATGGGTCTTTTTAACTTTTTCTACATAGAAGCACTTAGATGAGTTTTTTTTTAACTCAAAAAATATGTTTTTCTAAGTTGAAAAAAACTAAATAACCTTCTTTCTTAAAACTCCCACAAAACGTCTAATGTTTTTCTTTTTACTAAAAAGAGTTAATTTGTGCAAAAACACTTTGATTCTACCCAAGTAGTCCCTTCTACCTATGTTTATGATTCATCAATGTTAATATTTAGAATTAGATCTCTAACAGTGACAATACATGGGCAATAACTTCCCATTACTTTGCAACTACCTGAAACAGCTAGTACAATAATGATTTTAAAGTGCAATCAAATGTTAATGACAGGAATGTTGTATAAAATTTCAATGCTCTCATTTGGTTTCCTTTACAGAAAATTCCAGAATAAAAACCTGAATCAAGAGATTGAATAAATAAATTTTAAAAAAAAAGGCAACTAGTGCAAAACCTGGGCAAATGTGAAAAGTTGTTGACACTATTGCCATCTTGAGCATCTTGTCTGGTGGCTTCAAGAGCAAGAGCTTCCAGATTAGGGGAAGAACCAAAGGCAGGAGGAGGATGGACACTGAGAGAAAAACAAGTGTAGAATAACATTATTTTGAATACAGAAATAGGTACAAGAAAAATAAGTGGGAATTGAAGCTTAATTAATAAAGTTAGAAAACAAGTTTATAGGGCTAGAGACAATTTCACCTGATGGAAAACATTGAAACCAAAATTATACCTATGCCTGAAGTAAGAGGAAGTTGATTGACCATCTTCTATTTTCAGTGCATTAGAATCAGAATTAACATCTTGATTTTGATCAGGATCAGGAAAAACCTAGAGAAGCAATTGATCAAGTTAAACGATTATTAATAAACCACCAATAGGTTGAAGGAGGAACTTGAGTAGAATATTTGAAGAGGTCTATTATCATGTGGAAGCTTGAGAAGGTAAAGTTGTTAATCCATATTAAGATGTATGATAAAATTATGGATAACTAAGGTCCAATTAACTTTACACCAAAGTGAATCATATTTTCCTATGTCCTTGTTGTGATATAAAGCAAATATCTGCACATTTTTTCTTAATTGTAAAAATACATCTACTTGAACACAATAAAAAATTTTCACTCCATATTAATTTAACTTCCCAATCAAACATAAAAAATATAATCACCACTTCACCAGCAAACTGTCACAAATTCTTAAAAGAAACAGGAATTCCAATTTCATTATGTATTAATTACATGTATGTTTGAATTTTAAGACAATTTCTAAAATTAAAAAATAAAATTGATGGAGATCCGTGGGGAGTGGGAATCATAAAAATCAAGCTTGACAAAACAGATAATGATTCCCCTCCTGAAAACAATATCGACAATCATGTGTAATATTCTTGTGCATAATAAAACCATGTTAGGTGAAGTCAAATATCAGAAGAAAAGCTCCCCGCTGAAAATTTACAAGGGTGAAAACTGTACCAAAAAATATAAACTAGCAAGCGTACGAGTATTTGAAACTTGAAAGCACGTGACTACTTTGTCAAAGGAAAACCCAAAAAAAATACTCATATTAATTCTTCTTTATGTAGTAATATCTGAATAAAACTCAGCTACTACTTATATAGGGTGAAATGATAATGTTTGCAAAATCCAAAAAGTGTTTTCAGAAATCTTAGATATAACAATGTTAGCTCATGTCAACATTTTCATAAGCAGGATGTTGGCGACGACAAATTAGTCAAATAAAACCTGTGTCCGCGACATGCAAGCTGCACATGAAGGTTACACCTTTTTTTCCCAGCATGAGAGCACTTAATTGCAGCAAGTAAATCTGAAGGTTTAATAAAGCACTTATTCTGATGTTTAGAATGCATGACACTGGATTCATCCTCTGTCTAGTACTGAAGCAAAATTTGACACTCATATAAAGTAGGGTGTCGAAGATATTACCTGCACCAAACGCACAGCAAAAACAGGCCTGTTTGCGGGCTCTTCAGCAAGTTCCAACAACCTTTTATGAGTCAACACATCTTCGGCTCTCTCAACGTTTACATCCAGGGCATAACTGGAACAAAGAAAAAGACAAAGATTAAGCATGCATCATATTTTGCAAAAACCAACTAATGTTCATTAATAACATCAGTGGACAGCAATTCTATTTCTAGATACGTATCCGCGTTAACAGCAGCAACAGCTACTAAGACTCAATAAGGAATCAAGCAGAGAATTACAAAGTCGAGAACCTTAAAACACTCGCAAGAAAACGAATCAAGAGAAATCTTCTAGACCCAGATCGGCCATAAAAACAGAGAGAATGTCAAGTAGTTCGGGATGGGAGACGGATCGACCGTGCTGGAAGACGATTGAAGTGGTTCCACAACTCATCCTCGAAGGACGGAGACTGCAAATCCAGTCGGCCGGCTTCCCTCAGGCGGCGGAGGACCTCATTATACACGTCCAACTTATGTCGTTGCCGCTGATGATGCTGCCTCCGTGGACGGGCGTGAGAAGAATCCACCTCGGCCCAGCTTCCGCAGCTCTCGGCATCTTCTTCCATCGCCATTCAACGATCCAAACCCCGAACACCCCTAGAAAACCGGTAAAGAAGAACAAGGAACTCGATTCTAGGGCGGTGAAAGCGTTGTTTCAGGCGATCGACGGATCGAAGGGCGGATTTGGGTCGGGATCGCCCATGGGATTACGCGGGGCGAGGCGAGCATAGAGGCGAAGCGAGCATTGCAAGCAAGGGAAAAAATGGCCGGCTTGAAAAGGCAACAGAAAGCGAGTAGCGGAAGCAGAGCACAGAGGCGAGGATCGTGGCAGCGAAGGGATAAAATTTATAAGCTTATCCTTAGCCATCTGCCAGGTCGAATTCATTAATCATGAGCTTCTTCCTTTTCCAAAATTTTAAAACATTTCTCAGGTAATTTCCAAAATGCCCCCCAAACATTTAATTTTTTTTCGTGCACACGAATGTTTAGTTAATTAAAATAATATTAATTTTTAATATATATATATATATTATAATATTAAAGAGATTTCTTAATATAAACAAGGCACGAAAATAGTCTAAAGGGGACTTTTTAATTCGAAATTTAATAAACGTTGTCAAAAAAAAATGCTAAAGCATATCTTAAAATATAATTTTACAACTAATATCTTATCGTAAAAAAATTTAAAAAATAAAAGTTTCTAATATATTTTGTTAAAATATCTAAAATATAATTTTACACTATTAAAAATTATATACAAATATAAAGAATGTAATTAGTTAAGTGTAGAAGATAGATAAATATGATAATGAAAAAAATGATACACTATATTTTTTTAAGCAAAACATTGATTTTAAATAATCATGAACGACTTTTATCAAATTTACCCATTGAAATGGGATTTTTATTATATATATATATATGGATTTTAAAATATTGACTAAGTCTATGTGGTTGATTCCTTTGAATTAAGAAATTAAAGCACATTATGTTTTTAACGACAAGCAGTTGAACATGACCATGTAAAAAAACTGAATATCATATTGGCAAAAGCAAGATTTATATCTCAACCTAAATTTAAAATTCTAAAATCGACTAATTTTTTAAATATTATTTAACATATAAATTTTTATAAAAAAATTTAAAATTATAAAATAAATGGCATAAAAATTTATTAAATATTATTAAAAATAATGTAATATTAATAATTAATAATAATATTTAAAATATTGAGCGAATTTAGCACATGTGATACTGATTTAATCTAGCGTGGAGACACAATCTACAGCAAAGCATGTCTCACCATATTTGACATCTTTTTTTTTTTGTATTATATGTAAATTTTAATAGATTATAATTTCTTTTACTCGATATTAAAATAAAACGCAATCAATTTTTAATTGAAGCTCTTTAAAAAATAATAGATTATAACTTTTAACTTAAATATTAAAACAAGATGTGATCGATTTCCACTCTTAACTCATACTAATTCACTCGTGGACTCATTACACATGATTTAATAATGTCTTTTCAGAGATTTGAATATATTTTTTTATTATTTATAATAATTTTTAATTTTAAAGATATTTTTAATTTTTTAAATTAAAATTTAATTTAAAATCTATTTATATACATGTTTAATTATTTTTAATAATTTTTAATTATTGAATTTTTTTTTTTAAAAAACAAATTTTAGAGACGGTGTGGTCATAATTTATCTTCGTTTTTGAAATTTTTCATATTTATTTTTTTAAATTTTTTTATAATCTTTCATTTCTCAAATAATCTTGTTCGATCTCAGGCAACTAGAGCTGTTAAATGGATCAATCCATGAGAAGGCGGATCAAACCCATGATGGGCTCATCATATGGCAGGGCGGGAGTGGGCCAACCCACCAACTTGGCGAGTTAGGAAATCTCTAACCCAATCCAATTTAAAACATACCACGGATTAGGCGAACCAACTAATCCATGAGTCTGTTAAAAAATATAAAAAATATTAAAAAATTAAAAATTTTAAATTTGAATTATAAAATTATAATTTTTAAATTTAAATTATAATTTAAATGAATCAAACTAATTAATTCAAACTAATAAATCCGCTACGGGCCAACCCACACAGATTGTGAACCTAAACGAATAAATTCATCTGAACTCATCTTAAAATAAATTGATAAAATTTTAATCTAATCCGCCTAAATTACTTGATAGGATAAATTAATCGAATAAATCTAACTTAAATTGACGACTATACAGACAACTTCCGTGTCATTATGCTTGATAAAAAAAAAATTGTTCTTTCGAAGTTTATATTTGAGTTGCATTTTCTGTAAACCATTTTTCTTACTAAATCCAATATAAATAATATGCAAAACTGAAGAAAAAAAAAATCTTAATCGCGTACATTAAACATGCCTTTCACTTTCAGTCAGTAAAAATCCACTGTCCATCGGCCATTGCACCTGCATCTTCAAAAAGCTGGCTTGGTGTCAGGCGCTCAGTCGTCTAAAGCGTACGGCGCTCACAAGGCGAACATTGATAGGCCTGTCAGCGACTGCTCCATCCCTTGCCGACGGGTACGCCACCTTAACCGACGGGTTATCACAGTGATCCTCGACAAATTTATACCTCTGCACATGTTCTCAAATGGATAACCAGTGTTTATCATGCAACCAACAGTAGCAGAAAGTTGTGGACCTGAGAGGAGGCTAGGACCCCTCTGTGAACGCTACGATTTTACGTGTTGATTAGCGTCCTGAAAGATCTAGATCTTTGAACCAGAGAAGAGTAGTTCTGATGCAATGCGAAGAAAAATGAGGGCTGGAGAGCAACACGACAATGGCATTATCCATATTGAGATCTGAGCCTAACAAAGGGGCAGGAGAAGCCATATTCAGACCTACACGATGTTCTTCCCCAAAGTCTTCCCACAATCATTAAGTTCTGTCTCAAATTTACCAGCTAACCATTTCACAGCACACTGTCAGAGAGTATTGCAGAAATAAATCAAGCCTGGATATTTATCTAAGTAAAAGTACTATCAAGAGCTGGGTGGCACCATGTGATGTGGAAGGAACAGGTTATATCACAATTTTGTCTTGTTCATAGCAAAAAGAAAGATGCATGGAGCCGAAAGAGAAAAAGAAAATTTCTCGAGATTAAAAATTCAATAAAATTTCCATGATCGCTAAGGACTCTGCATTAGATTAATTAACCCTCGTTAACACATTGAAGCAGATGAACTTCTGTAAATTCGAGCAACAGGGCAAACGTTTCTTTGGTTCATCTGTAAACTCATGAACTGCCAAAGTCTAGTTATTTAGTTCCTTATATCAGGTCTACTCTTACAGGCATCTTCCTCCGTAACCTGCATTTTTTAGCAGTGCCTTCTTGATGTCTTCAGAGCTATTAACTGTCCTCTGATCCGTCTCCTACAAGCTCGACCCGATCACCTCGTGAAATCAAGGCAATAGGATAAAAGTTTAGCTTAATGTGTCGACTACATAATGCAAATGTACCTCGGAGCAAGATGCCTGCATTCCGAAGTCGTTGAAGCAGCTCAGCACACATTGTTGGATCTCCAGTCCAAGCACTTCCAGGGTGCTCAGCGTCGACAGCAGGAGGCCTGGCTTGGCGGCGCAGCAGATTCCAATTCGTGTATCGTCGGCCCTTCTTTCCACCTCGAACTAGAAGATTATTAGTTCGTAGGATCCATCGACATCAAAGCCAAAAGGATGCAGTTTTAGATAGAGACTCACCGAAACCTCTTTCGAGTTTAAGATGCTCAGTAGATTGGCTGGCTCCGGAGTGAGATCGATCTCTTCTTGCAAGCGCTTGAGCTTATCGAGCAGCTCCTTCACGTAATCGATGGTGTCCCCGAGAATGGACGTCCTGTCCATCTGGTGAATACAGTACATTTGTTTCTCATGGGCATTTAATCGAACATTTGAGGGGCGTCTGGGTAAAATTAAACTAAGAAAAAGCACTCCACCTTGCTAATCTTAGGGACGATGGATCTGAGCATCGAGAGCCGGTCATTGAGCCTCTTCCTCCTCCGCCGCTCCGCCATTAAATTCTTCGACGGCACACCTTCGAGTTTCTTCTTCCTCGCCTTCCTCAGCCCGAACTCCGACGGCGGCACCTCCAACTTGCACGCGCTCTTGCCGAGCTCGGTGGCGTCGAGCGCCGACCGGACGGACGAGGAGTGCTGGACCTCCGGTGCGCCAGAATACGCAGCGTCGGTCGGGCAGTGGACGCCGCTGAAGTAGCCATACTGGCAGTCGGCGTCCACCGACACACCGGCACAGGGCGGGAGGAGCGCGGCGGCGCTCTGAGGGAAACAGTCGAAGGCGGCGGTGTCTGCTTGAGCAGGCGCGAAGAAGGGGCCTTCCCATGCATCGCTACGGAAGGAGAGCAGCTCGTCCAAGAAGCTCTGCTCGTCAAGCTCCATGGCTTTCTCACTCACTAGTCACATCCCCACTGCTGCAGCTGTTGATTATATAAACAGAGAAGGACCAGGATCAGGACGAAGGTGGGAGGACAATTATTCCTCGCAATAAATGCTCATCTCGCATTATCCAATAAGCTACGTAGCGTAGGCACTGCGATGCATTGAAAGCTCAGATTTGAAGGTATCTGCTTCCTCTCTCTCTGGTCTGGATGAGCCTCTTCCATGCAAAGTTGCAGTCTGATTACAATCGATCCATGTAATTATGAGTGTTCCAAGGAAGACGACGAAGTGACAGTACGTACCACCAGCCATTCTAATAGTGAAGAATTTTATTATTGATAATATTATATCATTAATAATAAAATTTAAATCTACATAATATCATCTAATATAAAAATAATCAAAAAAAGATAATTAATTATAAAATATTTTTTAATTTCATCGAAAATTTAATTTTTATCATTAACATCTGTCCTATGATAATCAATTTAATCTTATTTGTATAAAATTATATTTTTTATAAAAAAAATAAAATCTATTATTTTGTGAGCTAGAGAGTAAATTTAACCATCAATTAGCGTTGAAGAGTCTTAATTGAGTGAAAAAATTACAATGTTGTCTGAAATGATAAATTCGAATTCTTTTAACAACATATATTTGTCCTGATTTCATTGTACGATTTAAATCTTTATCATGATCTTATTAAGTGTATTCTGTTATAATCAACAGTTATGTTTTGAAGATCAAAATATGTCTTTTAGTACATATAAAATTATGTACAATTTATATTGTCCCTAAAAAATTGTCACTTAATTAATCATTTGAGAATCATTTGAAAAAAATTTTTTCAATATCTAATCAAAATTAACTTTAACAATTTAATGATCAATAAACCACCTAAACCAATTTCTTTAATCAAGCATATTATTTAATCAAACATATTATTTAGACGCCACTAAAGAACCCTGCCATATATTCCTCCTCGAGATAAGGAATTTTGTTTTTTAATATTAGAAATATAATTAAGATGTATGATTAAGACATTCCCTAGCTGCCTTTCATCAATGTCTATAACCCTAGCTCCTTGTCCTTCCCGACAACCTCATCCTCGACGTCCTCACCTTCGTCTTCATGCACGACCTCATAGTCCACCTAAGAGTCCCACTTCTTCTCAAATAATTAAAACTTTAACTTGATATATCGGCTATCGAATATAATTTTATTTTCGCCGTATATTCTAGCTAACAAACAAACTTGTCGGCTTAATGGATGGTGCCAAGGGTGTCCCTATTTTTTTACAAGATATTTGAATCTTACGAACCAATTATCAATTAATCTTTGGATGTATATTCCAATTTTATTTTACACATTCAGAAAACGAAATGATTTCTCATTTTTTCTACACATTGAGTAAATAAATCAGAAAACGAAATGATTTCTCATGTTACTAATTAATTGTTACTATAATTAATTGTTCAAATATCATCTAAATGTGTTGTGTAAATTTTAAATTTTAATTATTTGAGAAAAATATTCTATCATTTATCATCGTGTTGTATCATGTTAAGGATGTCATTCATGACTCTATAGAACAATAAGAGCAATTAGAGTTATGGAAAATCTTGATGGGTAAAGAAATTATTTGTTAGTATCGAACTCCATCTCAATCTCATACTCAGACCTTGATTCCCTGCATTTTTAAGATATAGATCTATGCCCCGGATATATAGTGATTACAAATAAAGATATAGATCTATGCCCCATACGAATTAGATCACGGACATATAGTGATTACAAATATTTCCGAACACATGACGATCTAAGAATAGAGGAACGATTATGAGATTGTCAAACTTGATCTCCTAAATATCTTCTTATTGGTATGTGACGTCGAAGAAAGATAGAAAGACGGAACAACAACGATTGTCGGATCTGATCTTCTCATAAGTTTCTATAATGATGTTGTTTCGGTTGACTAAGAGATTCTCTTCTAACAACTATATAAACTCTAGAAAAGGTACGTGCAAAAAGGAATATTTTTTGTGATTTCATTTTTTTTCCTCTCAAATGTTATCTTAATTTGAACATTAAAATAGTATATCAAAACTCTATGACATCAATCTAATCTTCCATTGATCTTTTTCATCGTCTTCATATATAGACTACCTCAGTAGAATGCACATGTCGGATAGTTTTGTTTCGTTAATTGATAATTTAATCATTCACGATATTTAATCGGAATAAAAAGTATCAATGATATTAAAGACTCAAAAGATATAAAGTTCAAGAAAATACTAGAGTGAAATATAAGTAAAATTTTAGACTTCATTCACACCAATAAGTCTTTCCTAAGAAATCTGGTTGATAATATTTCTTAAGCATCCTTCTCATCCTAATTTGTTTCGTTTCTCCTGAGTCACGGAGGAAGACAAAGCTAAGACATGCGATTGCAAGACGATGACCAAGCTGGAAAACTTGAGAAGGGAAGGAGGCCGGCCGGTGACCCTGCAGGCTAATTCTCTCCCCCTAAATAACTTCGCTTCCTGTGTCCATTCCGCGTAGTAAAAGTGTCCGCCACCACGCACACACACACGACACACCCCTACGCTTCGATTTTTCTCGATCGGTTTCACGTAGAATGCGTATCTAGCTAAACGCCGGCTGTCCTTCTCGATCGGCGCCTAGTTTCAAACCTAGTAAAGTAAAGAGAGCTATTAGCTATAGAAGCGATCGAACGAAGGGAAGCCGCCGAGTGGGAAGAGCAAAAGACAAGCACAAAAAGCCGATCCCCCGTCAGGCACTGCATGAGGACGTCCCTCCCACACTCGCTACAATGTGAACATGTGTATGTCTTGATGGATGGCCTTAATTTGGGGCTTTGCGCCATTGTCGCTCCTCCAGGAAAACTGGTAAAGTAACGGCAAAAGTTTCACCAGCTAATTAAGTGTGGTATACGAAAAGGATTAGGATTAGCATTGTGTAAAAAAAAAATACTAACAATTATGATAGCTAGCTTGTTATAAAATCAATATCAACGAGTTAATCATGATGAAAGAATCCATAGGCTACTTGGCCAACATTGGGCACTAGAAGAAGGAACATGATGGTGGCATTGTAGCTGAGATGATGATGCAGATGAAAACAAAATTATTAGGTAAAATATCAAAATAATTTTTTATGAGTACGTACGTGTTTTCACATTGTTACGTGCTCAGTTTATTTGGGAGCACAAAAGCATTCATTGTTTACGTGGTAAAATAAAAGTTAATAATCAATTTAGCCGGGCAAATCTATGGATCAACGGTCAAATGCCACCGATGTAATTACGATTTCACTCACTTGACCACTCGGTTACTTGACACTCGACTGTCTCGACACTCGACTGTCCCGGCCACTTGACATTCGGCTGTCTCAACTACTAGGATACAGACTCAGTTACCCTACTTACTCACCCATATGCTCAGTCCAATCCTAGGCTGCCCTATGTTGTTATCGGCTCTAATCTACTCAGCTGCTCAGTCTCTTTCTCGATCTCAATTGACTCCGCCTCAGCAAACCCAATCGCTCTATGCCACTCCAACGTGGTCCTTCTCTGGTACCTCCCTACCAAAAGGCAACCTGACCACACCTAGTAGCAAAACGCTCAAGCGTGCGAGCTCTGTCACAAGATCAGGACAGTTACTAGATTGTCAGACCTTTATCCCTATGAGTTTTCATTCTCGACTAAAGGACAAGAATAATACGCATGCTCGAGTCATAAGACAGTTATTAAGTTTGCAGACATTGTCCCCTAAATGCAGTGGCGGATCCAGACTAATTTTTCAACAGGGGCTCAATTTTTTCAACCAGGCCGGCTGCAGAATTTTTCGAGCTTCCGATCCTTACGGATGCTCGAAAAATTTGAAATTTCCCATTTAATTATTTCAGTTAAATAAATTCCAATTAATTAATTAATTAAAAAATAATAATTACGCACGTAACGTAAAGAACAAAAAAGAAGAGAAAAAAGAAGTGGAAGATGCGTGCGAAGCCTGCATGCAGGTCACGTGTTTCCCGGGCGAGATCACGTGCCGGAGGGAGGTGGTCTTTGTCACGACGCCTTCATTAATTAACGACGTGTTTCATGGCATTTGTTTCTTCTTTTTTTTTTTCCCTTTTAATATTTTGTTATTAAAAAAATATTTTTTTTGATGAGTTAATTAAAATAAAAGTAATTGATGACTAAAAGGTGAAACTGATGGGATTTGTTAAATGGATGAGAAGTGTCGTTTATTGTCTTCTAGCCGAGTTTATATTACAACACCATGCTTATAACTTTCTTTATTGTCTATAGAAATTTTAGATAAATGCCTAAGAGAATTATTTTACATAACGTTTGATTTAACCTAATCTCCTCATTATATATATTTTAATAATAATATATAATTTATTATATTAGGCTCAAGCCATATATTCAAATAGTAATTTCTAGATCTGTCCTTGATATCGACTATATATATATTAGTGTAATCCTAACTTCTTTATTTAAGGTATTAGTTTAACGATCTTTTCTGTTGATTTATCTATCGAATAAATCTTAACTTAATTAGGCTTTGGGTGGCAAAGCTTCACCTTTGCTTCTTGTTACCAACTTAAAGGAAACAAACCGTTAGGTAAATATATGTCGGGATGTGTTTGTTTTAGTGATATTGAATTATTTTTATTTATTTAGTTATTTAGAATTGGTAGATAGATAGGCTTGTTTAATGCATGAGTTTAAAAGGCCGATTTCATGTTCAAACTTAGATATCTTATTATTAATTATATTGTAAACTTAAATGTCGATCAACTAACTCAATTATCTAAAATTAAATCCTTTAACGAATTGTCATATAAAAGCTGTTAGTTTTGCAATAATAGCAATTTTAGTCTTTATGAATTTCTATAAAATAAGTCATCCTAATTGTAAAAAGAAAAGAGAAGAAAATATATATTGTGATAATTTCGGTAAAATTGTTACCTTTTGATTATTCTTATTGGTTATTTCTCAAATATTTAATATCATTTCTTTTATAAAGGATAATTTGGTGAATTGAAACTCTTATTAATACGGATCTCAATAAAAGATTTATTATACATAATTTTATTTTATATGATAAAAGACTATTTTTACGACTCAAATTCTCATAAGATCACACGATAATAATTTTATCCCTGAGCTAAGACTCCACTTTTAGTATCACCTCTTCCATCTAAAAAGAATTTATTTCATATTACTAGAGCCGTCAATTTAAATTAAACTCATCGGATTAACCTATCCCGCTAGCTAAACAATTTAAGAAAATTTAGTTAAAATTTTATCAATTCATTTTAAAACGTATTTAAATGAGCCAACTCTACAAGTTGCGACTCTAGGCGGGTCAACCCAAGGGAGGGCTCAAGTTGAACCGTGAGTTGAGTTAATATTTTATCAATCGTCTAAATGAGCCAAATTGCACAAGTTGCAACTCTAGGGAGACCAATCCCGGGAGAGCTTGGGTTGGCCGTGGATTAATTAGTTGAAATTTTATCAACTTATTTTAAAATGAGTCTAAATAAGCCGACCCACACAGGTTGTGATTCCATGAGGGCCAGCCGAGGGAGGGTTTAAGTTGACCCATGAGTTGAGTTGAAATTTTATCAACTCATTTAAAAACGAGCCTAAATGAACCAACCTACACAAGTTGTGGCTCCAAGCAAGCTAGCCTGATGATGGGCTCAAGTTGATCCATGGATTGAGAATTTTTTTTCAAAACTCAAAATTAAAATGGAAAAGTCAATTAGCTTGTAGGCTAGCCTGACTAATCTGTAATTTAAAATTTTTAATATATTTTTTAATTTTTTTGGTTGACTTTTTGTGTTGGATTGTAAGGGTGCAAACATAGTCTCACATCTAAAATACATGAAAAAGATCATGGATTTAAAAGGATGAAAAAATATCTCCATTGGCATGAGGCCTTTTGGGGAGAGTCCAAGAACAAATCTATGAGAGCTTAGGTCCAAAGTGGACAATATTATGTCATTGTGAATATATTTTGATTCCATCGGTTCTAACAAGTGGTATCAGAGCGAGACCGCTAGCTCTTCACCGGACTAACCGCCGGAAGAGCCATTATCCAGATCTAACTATGTAGGTTAAACCTTAAACAAAGGAAGTGGGTGTTCCTATGTTTGAATAAAGAGAACCAGACACCAGGCAAAAAGTCCTAGTTGCGACTAGGTAGGAGGTCGTAGGTCGGGTGAATCGAGGGGCAGAAAGTCCTGGTGGGTCAAGGATTCGGACATCAAACAGAGGCTTTCCGTTTGAGGAGGGCCTGTGATCCTTTGTTTGAGGGGAGGATTGTTGGGTTGCAATGGTGCAAACATAGGATGAAAGATATCTCTATTGGCATGAGGCCTTTTGGGGAGAGCCCAAGAACAAATCCATGAGGGCTTAGGCCCAAAGTGGACAATATTATGTCATTGTGAAGATATTTTGATTTTATCGGTTCTAACATTTAGAACCATCCGCCAACCTACAACTTAACCTGAGTTAGACTGAATTGAGGATTTTTCAGTCTGCCAAAATAGTGGTCGGTCCGACCATCCCTACCAGATGATGAATTTTTGATGGGCCATCCACCTTGCCATGAACTGATTCATCTGACAACTCTATAAGCTGCGTTATAAAAGCGTAGGTCCGCTAGATTATAATAATTTTATCCAAATTACTCCCTATTATGTAATTTTGATAAAATTATTTTACATTATAATAGTTTTAATCAAAACTACCATAATATTATTACACTATTCGAGTAAAAGGAGGTAGTTTTACAAGTTAGAAATAAGTTCTATAAGTTATTATAATGTTATGTTACTAATACAACAAATTGAATGACGTGGCTCTTCCTTTGGTCAACGCTCCAAGCTCATATTACACAATAAATAAATAAATAAATAAATAAATAAATTTATATTTTTTATTTGAGAGGAAGAGATAATCTTTGTTGACTTTCTCCGGATTTTGAGCGTAATAGATTTGTTCATATTTCCACAAAAAAGATTTATTTCCATATAATACAATACTGTTTTCCTCGTGAAAATGAAAGTTTTCATTTTGGCATCTCAATTTATTATTTTTTAACAAACCCCCATTACGAGGAGCATTTTTAAAAGGTAAACTTCCGATGGCAAAATGGAAAATTTCCATATCACATTAGTTAAATCAATTCATAATTCAGGATCATGCATGGGCAGTTACAAACGGCCCATTTAAAAATTGAGGTCGACCGGATTCGAACCGGAGATCTTAGTGTGTTAGACACCAAATAATAAAAATATTCTAAAAAACTTTAAAATAAAAATGTTTAAATATATACATATTTTTTAAAAAATAATATTTATTTGTTTCAAAAAGTTATTCCTTTAAATATGTGTATTTTGTATTGACTTTTGAATTGCATCAAGTATCAAAAATATTTAAATAATATTTTCATATTAAATTTTTTGAGTGAAACAAATAAAATCTTATATCACTATCAATATCAATATATAATTTTAAAATTTATATTAAAAAGAAAATTAGCATACATGACCTAATAATAATAATCAAATTTTAATCCTAATAAAAAAATCCTTCTCTACCATTAGATTTAATTTTTCTATTATATTTAAATAAATGTTATTCTTTTTTTTATAATTATTATTTAAATCTTTTTTATTAATATGCATGTTCATAATAATCTCGCATTGCCTAATTAACCACTTTGCAACACATCGTTAATGCTTCTCAATTTACTTAAGTGAATAATGAAATATTTTTATGGGACTGAATCGATCATTTTTAAAATTAATCAGTTCGAAGAGTTATATATCTGAATTACCATCAAAAATAAAATCTTTCTCTAGCTTCCAAAAGCATCAATTTGGATGAGTATCTTTTTGTTGTGAAACTTAATCAACTTTTTTTACCATTTGGTTCTTCTCCTTTTTCTCACCGAGAGCTTCTTTCCAAGTGAATCTGATGCCAAGTGCCACCATGGCCACACAGAACAGTAGAGATCACCAAAAACACAAAAATGGCAAGAACAAATCTCACACTATCGCAGATAAGATTCACAAGATAATGATCCAACTACAGAATCATTGCAGGTAACACTCCCTAGCTCTGAAAATGCCCTAATATAATCCTCCATGGCTGCAATGTTCCTTTATTCTCTCTCACTTCAGTCTAATTAATCCATAAGAGCATCTGCAATGCATGTTAATGGTTCGTTAATAACGAAGAGAGAGAGGATGAGTCAGCCGTGCTTGCCCATGTGGCAATGGCAGCCACACTGAACGCGTTCAAACTTGTTAACGCGTTAATGCTGCAGTGGGTGGATCAGCTCCTGCCTGGCCCACCTTTTTATTTTTTTTATTAATATTAATGGTGTTATAACGCAGGAGCATTACAGATGCTCTTAAGAGAAACTGGAGGATTAAAGCGCCAAAAAAGTGACTTTTTTTCGTTCCCCTTTCTATCTGTAAACAGAGCTCGAGCTCCATTAAAATGGCGTGAGGATTGTGGCAGTGAACTTCGTTGGAGCTGGGAGAGATCACATCAGTGGTGGAAGACATTGAGGCGGCGGATTTAAGAAATGCTCTATGAATCGCCGGAGTTCTGGTGGCGTTGTTTTCCATGGATTGCGATTGATTCGAGGAGGAGGAGGAGGAGGAGGAAGGGAAATGGAGATGGCGACACGATCTGCGAGTTCTCTCCGCCGCCCCTGGGAGGCGGCGCTCCTGCCGTCGTCCGCCATATATATATATATATATATAGAGGAGTGTTCTCCTGCGCACCGTTCGCTGCGCACCGTTTCCGCGACGCTGAACTGGCATCGCGCGGAGTCTGCCGACGTGGCTGGGAGCGGAGTCTGCCATCCGACGTGGCTGGAAGCGGAAAACAAAAACCCTAGATCTATCTCCGAGCCGCTGCGTTCGCCCCCTCGCCTCTACCCCGCCTCTCGCTCGCGCCGCTGCGTTCGGCCCGTCGCCTCTACCCCGTCTCTCTCGCTCGCGCCGCCGTTCGCCGTCGTGCTCTCACGCTCTGCTCGTCGTCGTGCTTCTGCGCGTCCGACGGTGACGCTCTGCTCGCCCATCGCGTCGCTCGCCGTCGTGCCTCCTTCGCGACGCCTCTGCAAGACTACGTCTGCGCCGCCGGCGCACTGCTCACCTCTTGTAAATCGTTTGGTTTTCAAGATTGGCATCCGGCAAGACCAGCATCCACGCGTCTTCCTCGCTCGAGCTCCATTCTTTCATTTTCCCTAACTAAAGCCCTCTTCTCGTGACATCCTTCGCAGGATTGGATTCATAGTGCCAGTTAGGGCTAAAAAGCGCCTCATTTCTTTGGTAACAGATAGATAGTTCACTCTGCCCTTTTCTATTATAGAAAAAAATCGATATTTGCAGCTACTAATCTTGCTTGCAGATTCTGTAAGAAATTTATAGAGGAAATTCAATGGAAGAAGGGTTTAATGGAACATCACCATATTGGATTCATAGTGGTTTATCTGTTAACTGGATCACCAAGAAGGGTTTAATGGATATTGTTTACTTTGATGAACATAAGGCTAAGTTGTTTCATGTCCAGATATATTTCATTTTTGATTTACTTTCTAACTATAGTTTGACTTGTTATTCCTTTGCTTTTGTACATAAGGCTAAGATGTTCTTGAAACTATTAGTTTGCTTTTGATGAACATAAGGCTAAGATGTTCTTGAAACTATTAGTTTGCAGCTGAAACTTAGTAGAACCAATTTATCTGTAAATCGATTTTCAATTGTGATGTTGGTTTATTTTCTAGTTCATCAAGAAATTGATGATTATGCTTCTACTTTACCAACCCTAGTAAAACATGGACAATTCAATGGCTCATTATAATTTTACTTGTAAGAAAATCCTACTTATGCTTCTACATTTTAGTTGGATAGATCTGAGCAGAACTGTAGATTTAGATGTGAATAAGTTTTCTGATCCAAATGCATCACAAGCTTAGCTCTGATTAGCAGATTTATAAAACACCACAGATGCGATTATTTTGACACCATGCTTTAGTCATTATATGAGTTAAGATCATGTTGCAATAATTTTTGTGAGATCCATCAATTGAGTCTATTATTTGTCATTTGTCAATTTTTATTGCAGGAAATTTGTTAATCAGTACTTGGACATTTCAAAATGGTATGTTATTTATTTTTAAGTTTTAATAATTTATTTATATAAGATTCTGATAGTTGTTTTAATGTAGGGAAAAACATATGTAGTCTTTGTTGGACGGGAACCAGGCATTTATGACACGTGGCTAGAAACATCCTCTCAAGTTATAGGCTTTCGAGGTGCTATATACCAATCTTACAAAAATAGAGAGGAGGCAGAAAGAGCTTATCAAATGCATTTGAATAAAAAAGCTACATCGAGTGGAAACTTCAAGTTCAAGGGCAACTTCAAGTTCAAGGCCAACTTCAAGAGCTTATCAAATTGCTAAGATGAAAGATGCATTAGAAGAAATTAAGCAACAATTAGATTCTCTAGAAATAAGTAGTGATAATTAGATATGTTATTCTAAGTTGTTATCAAAGTGTATTTCAGTTGTTGTAAGTGTGGTATCAATGTAACTTGTTATATTTAAGTTATTATAAATGGTGTATTGAAGTTGAAATCAGATTTGAGTTATTCTATTTGACAAATTTTGTTAGTTTTTCTCAATGTCCTTAAAGGATTTAAAGGATCAGTCGAGTCAAAACAATGTTGTTTGCTTCCCAAAATGAATCAGTCGACTGTTTTAAACAACCAGTCGAGTCAATGCATAATCAGTCGACTGTTTTTAAGGATCAATCAAGTCACCACAATTAATTGAATCAGTCGACTGTTTATTAATATCAATGGAGTCAAAATGTTTTTTTGTGCATGCATCTATCCAAATACAAGTTATGGATGAGAGTAATAAGCAGCCAAACATTCAGAACATTCAGAACAATATGAACTTAATACACAATACAGATATAACAATAATTTGATATAACTTCCAGAACAAAATACACACATGAGAACTATCACAATACACATTAGAACTATCAGATACAATATGAACTGAACCATTTGAGTCAAAACTTTCAGATACAATATGAACTGCAATATCTTAATTCATATACAATGATCTTCTTTAAAAAGTAGTGCATGCATCTGTTTCGCAAGACATGAACTGAATAATACACGTTGCCAAAAGTTTACACAATAACATGACATAAGGTATCAAGCACATTTTCAGAAAATGGGAAATCCTCTGAGCAGATATCTTCTCTAAGCACATTTTCAGTAACATCCTTTAAGCACGTCCCTTCTTGCTTTCTGGCCTGACAAATCAATAATCACACATGATAAATTAGTCAGAGATTTGCTTCTGAAAGTATAGCAACAAAAGGCAATAAGACGACAACCATCTTAAAACTGAATGAACATTGACCAAGAAAGATTATATATATTCATAATCATTCAAATCCTTTCAACATTGAATTTTAAAGCATGTTGTTAGAACATGCAACAATAAAGATAAATGTTAATTTTATTTTCTCAATCAATCTACCACTATAATTTTAAAAAGAATGAAATTTTTGCAATGAAAGTTGAGACATGAAATGGTAAACCATTTTTCAATACACACAAGTAATAGATAAAAGAGACCAAGTTGCTACATATTCCATCTTCAATGAAAACCTCAACAGAGAAAATCCATGTTCTTATTTTGGTAAGTCTAGCAAAGGATCAAGTAGTATTATATATCTTCAAATGGTTATCTTTTCCAATAGTTTTGTTTTACCTAGGTGTAAATATTATGTTCCTCTTGTGGTGACTTACTTGACATTTCATGTCACATGCTTTGACATACCAATTTGAGAGACGAGTATATTAAAATTGAGTTTATCAGGAATTAATTATACTCTCACATTGCTATATCTATGTTAAGGCTTTATCATGCTATCTCTATGTTAGGGCTTTATCATGAGAACATGTATAGTCATATAGTGATTATCTGAATAATGAAATATAATTTTGAATACATTTAAAGATAAAGAAATACATCAGAAAACCAATAGACATAGGCACAGTTTCAAAATTGGCGCATACAGTAAGTAAGCATTTCAGAACTAATAAAATTCGTTGACTTCTAAAAAATTCTCACCAATATCAACAATAATTAGCCGAATCAATTAACCTACCAATTAATGGTGTCATTATGATAGGAATAAGAGCAAATAAAGGTGGTATTATGCTGTGAAGAGAATGCACTTCGTAAACAAACCCTAACCTGAGGCAACGGTGGACAGAGCGACGGGCTATGGCGAGCAGAGTAGAGGCTGTTACTTGGGGTTTAGCTGAATCGTGCAATAGAGGAAGAAAAGCAGTCAGATACATTGTTAAATAAATTCACCCGCATTGTTAAATAAATTTTCGGTGCCTAAACCCTAACCTCGGCGAGGACCGAACCAGACGCGCAAAGACGAACAGAGCAGAGTAGAACAGAGCAGAGTACCGGACGTGCAATCCGGAACTGACCGCAGCTTCCTTCAAGACGGCGAGGACCGAACCAGACGCGCAAAGACGAAGTGCCGCAACTTCGTTCAAGACGACGAGAAGAATAGAGCCCTCTGAGCGCAGCAGCAACGACGACGAGGAGAGCAGAGGCCTCTGAGCACAGCAGCGACGACGCCGAGTAGATCGCGGAGGGCCGGACTCGTTCAAGACGGCGAGGAGAGCGCGAACGGCCGGACTCGTTCAAGACGGCGATGGCGGAGAGAGCGAGATGGCGGACAGAGCGAGTCGCGGCCAGAGAGAGACGAGATGAGAGCAGGCAGCGGGACTTTGAGGTTAGAGCGGGACAAGCTCGGCGCGAAGAAATTTCGGACGAAACTTTTTAGGGTTCTCGCTTCGCCACGCTGGCAGCCACGCCGCGCGGAACCACGCGGATGCCACCTCGGAATCGCGCAAACGTCGCGCAGAAGAGGTGCGCGGGAGATCAGAATTGTATATATATATATATATATATATCAATAAATAAAAAGGCACCTTCCTTCCACAGGTCGTTGGAATGACACATAATCCCTGTGCTGTCAAACTTCTGTTATTAATTTTTTTTTATCCACAAGCACAAGCGAAGATACGGTAAAAAAAAAATCGGAAAAAGAAAAGTTCTCCCTCCTGTCTCCCCTCGCCCGGGACTACTACTGCAAACTCCATACCATGTGGTCACCAACCCTTACCTTCGTTACCATTTGTACTTTAGACTAAACATATGGAAGATTATGGCGGCAACAGCACCACTCGCTATCACCACCGCCACGGTGTAGAAGGCGGATGTGGACCAGGGTGCAGAAGACGGAGTGCCGGCCGAGGCAGATGCTGGCGTTTCCGGTCAAGGTGGCCAGAGACTCAAGCTGCTGGACCATCTCCCCGGCCCTGCAACGGAAGCCATCGAGGGAAGCATGAAGCAAGCGCGGCTCTGTTCCGGTACCGACGAAGGGGACTTTGCTGGCGGTAGGAATCAGTTTGGCACTTGAAGACGGAGAAGAAGCACGTGAGGCGCGCGTACATGGGGGCGTCCATCCATCCGGTCGGGTTTTGCGGCGGTAGAGCGGGGGTTGGAGCGGTGGAGGTGGACATTGTAGGCAGAGGACCGACAGCTTTTCCTCTCTCTTTCCAGTGGAGAATGGGATTTAGCTTTTGCTAGTTTGGCTTCTTTGTTTTTTCCCCACCTCTTCTTGCAGTCTCCTCTGTTTTTTTTCTCTCTCTCTCTCCATTTCCTGTGATCGTTTTGTATCCATCTTCAAATGCCTTCAACCACCATGTCCTAGTTGGGCCCGCATTCATCGTGATTTACTCCCCCTCATACCTGTGGAGCCGGGGTGGGGGGGCCGCTGGGTTGGCGGTTCCAACCTTTTGCTGCATTTGTATCCATCTGCAGCCCCCACGGGCGGAGTCAGCCGGTTATGACATGGATGCTTGCAGCATGAGGTGGACGGTTCGAAGGTCCATGGCAGCAAATGCGATAACATCAATATCTGTCCATGTTCAAATGCCTTCAACCACCATGTCCTAGCCGGACCCGCATTCATCGTGATTTACTCCCCCTTATATTTGTGGAGCCGGGGTGGGAGGGCCGCTGGATTGACGGTTCCAACCTTTTGCAGCATTTGTATCCATCTGCAAGTTCTCATCAGAAACACCAGTCGGTGATAAGATTCGATGGAATTGCTGTCAGTGATGACATTTCCTGCGTCAAAGATCGATTACAGCTTTCTGTAGTATAAAATTAGTTTACACGCCCAATACACTTCTCCAGTTAACTGTCCATGAGAGATCCATTATTAAAGATCAAAACAATTGTTTAATGATTGAATAGTATGTTACATTCACAAAATGGTATTTCAACTATTCACAACAAAGTCTTAGTGAAAATTATTGTAAAGGTCTAGGCCAAATCCGAAAAAGATGTCACAACAACTAAAGGAGTACTGTACTGGAAATTTTAAAGTGACACTCTATATATAATCTATATATGTTGTCGCACCAAAGCTAAACTAATTGGATCGATTTTAAGCTACCAATAATTGATGAACTGATTAATCGAACCTAAACTATATAAATGGATCCATTTGGACAATTCTCTTCCAACAAAGCCAACAACCAAGAGTGGCCCTTGTCTGAATCTATCATTATTGAACAACCACCTAATTAATTCATATTTATAAATAAAATCAGATTTTGACAACTGCACTGCACCTACTACATGGATTATGTGTCTACACCGTACACTAATGATTCCTTCTCCAATAGTGCTTCTTGTTTTAATGAATATGTATTCTTCTTACTATAAATTAAATTCCAATTCAACATTCGTTTGTATAATACTCGATTATGACATTAATGAGTGGGTGACGTACGAGGAGTGGTCATCATTTTGATTCGATTCGGATATCAGAATTGGACATGATCGATTGTTAATCAAATTTTTTTTTTCAAAAATATTTATTTGATATGAGATTTATCCGTATCGATCTATTTTTAAACTTACCCCACATCGTTTAATACTTCATTCGCAACTCTGAATTTATTTTTCACTATAAATAATTTTTTAATTTTAAAATTTTTGAATATTTTTTAATTTTCAAATTAGGGTTTGATTCATGATTTATTTATATGCATATTTAATCATTTTCGGCTCATTTTGATCCTTGAATAAAAATTTTCCTTTTCGATAAAAGTTTTAGAGACGGCGTTTTCATAACTTCTCTTCGTTTTTTTTTCAATTTTTCATACTTATTTTCTTTATAGGTGTGATTTGCATTTGGATGAAACTTGAAAGTCGAGCATTTGATTTCCAAACTCGATGTCTTTTTCCACTCGGACCTTGCGGCACTCAAGTGCACTCAAGCAGCTAGCAATGACTCATTCAGGTTCGATGGCTCGGGCACTTTGATAAGAGATGTCTCATTCTGAAAGTATAAGATTTGCTCTCCTGAGTATTTGGGTTAATTTCATCCTACGATATCCTACTCGAACTGAGCCAACTCAATAGTTGGGCAGTAGGGCCGATTCGATATTCACCCCGTGATTTTCCATTCAGACTGGAGAAACTCAATTGACCTCAACCTCCAACAACTCATACACATGGCCAATAGCTCGATAATGTCAGTCGACTATATAAGGACTGATAAAGGTAAGCTAAAATATGATGATTTTCTTTTCGCACGTGGAAATAATTCTTCTTCATTATGCTCTCTTTTATCTCTTCCGCATCTCTGTGAATTTCTTCCTTGCTGCAGTCTAGTTTTGACTTGAGTATTAAAATGACTACGCTAGTAGAACTGATCAATCCTAATATATATTTCCTCGTAGGCCACCAAGTTTGATCAACCAACAGTTCATCGTAACTTCGACTTAGGAAGCAGCGTTCCGGAGAGGAGGAATCCGATCGAATGAGTAAAAAGGAGACTATTAATTTCCATGATTGATTGAAATGCTTTGACAAGGAGATTAGGTCCAGTGTAGTTGTCAAATGATGTGTGATCATGTGGTCTGCTCGATCAATTATCAGCATCAGTCCAAGCTCATGGACGGGTCGAAGCCGACAACTACTTACAACTAGATTTACTGCAAAGATCCAAATTAAGATGAGTGTAAGTATTTATAGGGGCCAGAAAATGAAGCATGCAGGCATGCAGAAGGAACAAGACAAAGAATATAACGTACGTAAATGTTAATTTTCAGCCTGCAATGTATGAATAGTAGTACCTGCATCTACAGATGCAATGCTTCGTTTTTATATATATTTGCCTCTTGATTAGTGAAAGCTCCATCTGGAATGTATGAATCATGGCCTCGCGTTCCCAAACCTTCGCGTCTGCAGTGCTCTGCATGTTCGCTTGCAGTGGTGCAGTAGTGCTGGTTCTTGCGCAGTTGTCGCCTTCATTCTACGCGCAAAGCTGCCCCAAATTGGAGAGCATCGTCCGGACGGTCATGACGCAGGCGGTCGCACAGGATGCCACGGTCGGCGCTTCCATGCTTCGCCTCTTCTTCCATGACTGCTTCGTCAACGTGAGCTAGCTATCTAACATGCCTCCACATTCTATGTTTAATTTATTAAGGTTACATGCCTTCAATTTGAGTTCATGCTAATACCAACGAAGATCCTAATTGGTTTTAAAACTCAAGCAGGAATCACTCAATTTATCCTGATTGATTGAGCAAATTATTACTATTGCTTCGCGTCGGGAAGAATCGTACATCGTCTTTCCAGTCTGGAATTATGGGCACAACTGTAGTCGAACAGTAGTTAAAACTTAATTTCAAATTTAACCATGTTCTGATCTGTCACGCTCTTCTCAGGGATGCGACGCCTCTGTCCTCCTCGACGACACGCCGACCATGGTCGGAGAGAAGAACGCGCCCCCAAATCGCAACTCCCTGCGCGGCTTCGTACTCATCGACTCCATCAAGGCGCAAGTGGACTCACAGTGCGGAGCCGTCGTCTCATGCGCTGACATTCTCGCCATCGCCGCCCGTGATGGAGTCAATTTGGTACGTACCTGTTTCAGATTCCATTACATTGTGTCGTCTTTTAATGTAATCAATCAATTAATTCACCAATTAATTACACCAGCTGGGGGGACCGAGCTGGGTGGTGGCCCAGGGTCGGCGGGACGCGCGGACGGCTAGCCTGTTAGCCGCGGGGTCCAACCTCCCGCCTGCCACCGCCGGCATCAGCACCCTCGCGTCCATGTTCGCTTCCAAAGGGCTCAGCTTGCGTGATATGACGGCGCTCTCCGGCGCCCACACCGTCGGCAACGCCCGCTGCAGCAACTTCCGAGCGCGCATCTACAACGACAGCAACATCGACACCGGTTTTGCCTACTGGCGGCGGCAGGGGTGCCAGAGTGTGGGCGGCGATTACAATCTTGCGCCGCTGGATGCCACGAGCCCCACCATGTTCGATGGCGGCTACTTCCAGAACCTGATGGCTGGTAGGGGGCTTCTGCACTCCGATCAGGAACTCTTCAACAACGGCCCGACGGATTGGCTGGTGCGGATGTATGGCGACAATCCGGCGACTTTTGCCGCCGACTTCGCTGAGGCGATGGTGAAGATGGGGAACATTTCTCCGCTCACGGGGAGCATGGGAGAGATCAGGTTGAACTGCCGAAGGATCAACTGAAATACAATATATATAAACTTCATTGGAATTCTCTATACAATTATATGTAATCGACGATCGATATCTTGCTAATAGAATAAGTATTTGTTGGTGTACAATTTGAGATCATTGGCCAAACTTATGAGAAGCGATATTACGAGAAGCAAAGACCAAAGCATAGAGACGCATTGGAACATAACCTCGACTCTTCGAGCTAGAAGGAGAAACGGAAGGCACAAGAGAAACAACAAGAAGACCCAAGTGGATACTTGATGGACCCCCAGGATCAGGTGCCAAGGAGGAGCGAGAATATCTCTACAACGAGGATTGCTGTCATTATGATGGTTACGATCGCAATGAAAATTTACGTTTGTAATCAAACTCCTGGCGTAGAGGGTGTGTAACGACCCGGTCCCTCGGCCCCTTGGGCGGCCCAACTGGCGGCCTAACCGGCGGCCCCTTGGTGGTCCCTTGGGCGGCCCAATTGGCGGCCCAACTGGCGACCCCTATGTCGTCAATCGACGACCCGTGGCCGTGTCGTTACTCACTAGGACTTCCCACCCCTGATCAGTGAATTTTTGCCTTCCCCAGGATTCAAACTCTAGACTTCCAGCTTAATTACTAGAGTTTATGAATCCTGGTAGCCAAGTGAGCCTTCGACTTCCACCGTCCCCGGAAAATGTCAAGGTAAGGGGGTTTTCCATCCTTTGTTTCTAATGTCCTGGCAGCGATTGTAGCAGGGTGTTAGGGCAGAGGTGAAGCTCCATTGCCTGCGTCATCTCCGATCGTGTCAAGCTGTGAGTGACTGTTCCAGTGAGGTCCATTGTCCGGCGTGATCCAACCGGAGCTTCTGATGGTTCTGTGCCGATTTGGAAGAGGGAAGAAACCATAAACTCTCCATGATTCTACTGATCTGTCTTGTTCTTGTTCTCATTTTGCATTTCAATTACTGCATCAAACAAAAACCCCCCTTCACTGTAAATCCATTCCCTGTAAATATGTTGTAAAGTAGAATCCGAATGCCTAATTACTCACCTTAACGCCATTGTATATTACCTAACCTTAATTCCTAACCTGTGTTTTAACCTTAACCTTAATCTTAACATAACTTAGTTTAATTGACTTCTTCTTTAGTTCTATTAGTTACTAACTTAATCTGAATAACCCTATTTGATGTTGTTGTTTAGTTATGTTGATGAGGTTTGGTTGTGAGTAACAAATTCTGGTTATCAAATGAAATGTATCAATTATTGATTTAGGAAAAGGTGCATCAATTGTATCAACCGGTTGTTTAGGTAAGATGTGATGATAGCATGCTCTAATGTGTGGAGTTAATCTGTTCATTCTGTTTTGATGGTGAATTGGAACAATGTGTTATCCCAATACTTCGCTGTATCAAATGCTTTGGTTGCAATTGCATGAGTTGTTGTATCAAATGTTTTGAAATTGTGTTGTAGAATGTGATGATTGGAGGATTAGAACATGTGACTTGCAAGGTTAAGAAGGGATTATCTTCAACCAGTAAACTCAATTTTCTTATGCATTACCAAAACGTGAATGCCGACTTCCACATGACAGTGAATGAAGCCTACCGCAGAGAAGGAACCCTGGTTCAATTCTGTCCGTGCCAAATCTCACTTTGGCAGAATACAGCATTTTGCACTTCCAAAATCAGAACAGTAGCTACATGCTAATTCTCCCAGATCAATTGGGTATGCGTTGCATGGAAACAAATAGACAGACCAATTTCAGCCATATAACAAACTTTTATTAGTTCCATTCAACAAGTTTCTTTCTATTGAATTTTTTATTCCTTACTTTTTTTCCTTTAATATTAATAAAATTGCATTTCAAATATAATTTATTTTATTTTTATTTAGTTTCAATCCCTTAGAATTCTAATACTTGCATCCATAATTTAAGTTTGTAATTTATTCTAATTGCTCATCTTTGATAATATAAAGGCTGAAAACATTCTAGCATTGCATAGTTTTATTGCAAAATTTTGCTAACCTATGGTTCTTTACATGAATGTTGAACCTCGTTCCCATAAACTGTACTTCCAAATTAACAAATTAACTGAGATTATCATGCTTTCTGCTTATAAGCTGAAACCAGAAAGCTTTTATCTATGCATTCTGCTCCCTTATTGCAAAACTTACCACACAGTTGTTGATGTTTGCTTTGCTTCTGAGATAATGATTGCCTACTTGACCAGTTTCAATGTTCAGAGAAACTTTATTGGTTTTTACTTTTTCCATTTAAAGAAAAAAGAATTGTGAAATTTCCATTTGATGCCAGTTTTATTCTTTATGTGGTCAGGTTCCTATATCAAATATCAGAAACTTTTGTATAATTGCACACATTGACCATGGAAAGTCAACCTTGGCGGATAAACTATTGCAGTTGACTGGTACAGTACAAATGAGGGACATGAAAGAACAATTCTTAGATAATATGGATTTGGAAAGAGAAAGAGGAATTACTATCAAATTACAGGTACACTTTGTCTGATCATCTTGATTAGACATACAAAATGAACCAAAGAAAAAACAAAGAAAAACATAATGTTAATTCATTGCACTTTTTGTTCATGGTTGATATTTCAATCAAATCCTTGAATTGTTAAATTTCAAGTGTTTGATTTTGAAATGTTATGAAGAATTACTTTTGCATAACAAAACCCGTACCACATGCTTTTGCAGATTGGTTTTTCTCTGATTCACTCTGGGTATGTATACACTCTTCATCAGATTCTACAATATTTCTCTTTCTGATACTTGCCATGGTTTCAAAAGTGGAACTGCTACCATTTCTTCTAAGAATGTGTAAATTTTCTTGAATGTGGCTCATAGACTTCTCACGCCTAGAGACCAATCCCTCACGCTGCGAGCGAGAATATCTAGCATCTGTTTCATAAGGCGGTGGTCTGGGAACATGGTGGTGAGCCTCAGACAGTGAGTTGTCAGAAGCACTCCTCGATACTGATGTTGTTGATGAAGTTATTGTCTGAATTTGGGTAGGGGTTGTACGGCCATCAAGTCTTTGAAATGTTGCACCATACTACAAAAAGTATTTTCAAACTCCCATAAATACCAAATCAAACAGAAGAATTGGTTGAAGATATGAGACACGTTGACAATAAAAAGCCATCAAAAGAAACTAGATCTCTGTTACCTAGCAATTTCTTCCAGCTCATATAAATAATATCTCATCATCTAGCTCAAGAAAGAATCATGGAAGGTATAAGAATCAAGATTGGTAAAAGAATCCTTTCAATCAGAGAAAGTCTAACTCAATGAGAACTTCAGGGAATTCCCAATAGAAAGAAGCCTAAGGAAAGACCTTATCAGTGATAGAAGGACTAGATCTTTTGGATTTTCTTCCTTATTTATGGTGTATAGTTCGGTAGGCAAGTTCTTTGCATCTCAAAATTCAATAGTCTAATACATGTTCCTCTACAATGGCATTATAAGTTAGGAAGCAACTGCCCTCTTAAAATTAGTAACTTGAGAGTTCCAAGTGTTTCTTCTATCTCTTTTTCTGTGGTGACAGAATTTGCACTTCCCCCCTTTTCTTAATTTGCAATAGAGCTTTGCATCTTTTCTCCTCATTTTCTCAGGCACTTTGAAGAATGGAACAAAGATAGCTTCTCCTTGAAAGGAAGCATCCTATCTTAAGCGTGTATAGTATAAAATACTGTAGCAAATTAGCACATACTAGAGTATTCATTCAGAAAATTGTATTTATGTATAACAAACACAATATTTGAAATGCATAATATTACCCCATATAATAGCTGATGAAAGAAATATCTTAAGCATATGCAGTGCTGATATATGGGATTGCTTGAGTAGGCATATTCATCAAAATCCTCTGGACACGGACAGCAACAGAGTGCACCCATGAAAACAGTTCCTGGCAAACTTAGGGCAGATTACAAATATGAAGATTCAGGAATTCAAAGTTAGATTTAGTAAAAATGTAGAGCCATAACATCCTCTGGATAATGAACTTATCACTTAGGAATTTGCAAAACCAGCAAGAGGTATCTTAATCCTGTTGAATTTTACAAAGATTTTATGGGGAACAATCAATCAAACTACTTGCATCCTCCAATAGAGTGATGCAAAATGAGGTTTTAATGTTTTAATAACACCCATAAATTAATAACAATGTATATTTATCAGGCTATTTAAAAGAAACTGAATGATCTGATCTTCAAAGTGGAGTTCACTGTGCATATACTTGTAATTCATCAAAGTCCAGTTGGTCACATGTTAAGTACATGGAAAAAAAAAGAATTTACAAAGAAAAGTTTTTAAAAAAAAAGAAAGAAAGAAAGCAAACAGGCATTATGATACAAAAACACAGCCCATCCTACTAAAATAATTGCTTCAATACACAAAGAAGAAGCAAGAGGAAAATATAACTAACAAAGTCATAGTAAGAATTTTAATTGGATAGTCATTTTTCAGTGGAATCATGCACAAGGTTATTTATAAAATTAGTTCACAAAGAGCATTCATGAAGATATTCCCAAAAAGATCAAGTAGAAGAATGTTCAAAAAGGGAATAATAGCACATCCTATTGTCAAAACTATTTATATACAATAATATTTGTCTTTAACTTGTAGAATTAAAAGATAACATTGTTGAATTCAAAGGATCAAAATTTCAAACCACATGATCTAGTTAATCAAGAAATTAATTTCACATTTTTGTTTGAAGCCAAAAATTGTCCAAGTTGTAAAAAACATTTCCATAATATCATCTCTAGAAAATCAGCTCTTTAAGTATCAGAAAAATGCTAGAAATACAAGATTTTCCATCTCATACAATCTTAAGGCATATGAGAGAAGGAACAAACCAAATTTAAAGAACAATAAAGCTTTTAGTTGTAACATGAACACTGAAGCAAAGTTTTTTTTTCCTTGGTGAAACCTTATAAGAGTTACGGTTAGCTTCCAGCACTCCATTTCGTGACAAGTAAGAATGTAAAGCTAATCTTCCGACACTTGTAAGAGTACGACGACTTCACTGGAGAATTACGATCCTTCCAAGTTCCAATTAGTAATACAAATCGGATCGCCTAAAGATACTAACTTGAACAAGTATTTCAGCTTCTGATTCCTCACTGGAGAA